>NC_137053.1:57466079-57483579 GCF_032717465.1 Coenobita brevimanus
CGGGCTGGACCACAGGATGTATTCTTTGTGAATATGATTTATCTCGTTCATTCAACATTGTTCAATATCAAGAATTCACGCGACAAGCTTATGCAATACAGACAGGACTTTGGTGAAAGCACATGGCGCAGTGACAGGAAGGTAATGCCCGGGCCCAGCACGCTATTATCGGCCGGTTGTCTTTGATGTGGTTTCGTCAGCAGCTTGGTGCTGGTGTGCTAGTGCATGGGACCGAGGTGAAGGCTGCTGCCGAGAAGTTTGCACACCTGCACAACATCCAGGGCTTCAAGGCATCGGAGGGATGGCTTTTCAGGTATAAGTTACGCCATGGACTTACGGGCAGTAAGGCACATGGTGAAGCCTTGGATGCAGCGGATGAAGAAGTTGACCCGTTTCACCAGAAAATGCAGCGCCTGATCAAGGACGAGGGCCTTGCCCTTTGTCAAGTCTATAACACTGACGAAACTGGTCTGTTCTACTACTCCTTGCTCACCCACACCCTGGCTGATGAAAGGGAGAAATGTGTGCCTGGTCGGACATTGTTCAAACAACTTGTCTCTGTTTTGTGCTGTGCCAATGCTAACGAGACACACCACCTCAAACCCTTTGTTGTTGGGCGTGCAAAACAACCATGTTGTCTCCGTGGGTTGATGGATAGCTTGCCTGTTGTGTGGTACCATTTTGTGAAGGCCTGGTTTACCGCTAAGATCTTCAGAGATTGGTTCCACAGACATTTCATTAACAAGGTTATCCGTTTTCAAATGGAGGTTCTTGGAATCGTTTGTGACCAGATGAAGGGACTTCTGCCCCTGGACAGTGCTCCTGCACATCCATTTGAGAAGGATTTGGTTGCTTTTGACAGGCAGATTAGGCGCATGTTTTTGCCACCTAATGCGACTGCTCTGATTCAACCAATGGACCAGCATGTGATTGTGGCTGCGAAGAGGTTCCTGGAGGTTCCTCAACGTGGTGATGGTGGTGCTGAAGGACGAAGATGCAATGGAGGACACGTGGAGAGCAGACCTTGCAAAATCTTCGGCATTTCGACCTGAAATCTGCTGTGTTCAACTGTGCGAACATGTGGAAGGAAGTCTCCATCAAAACCCTTGAGAGCGGTTGGTCTCATCTCCTGCTGGGAATCGAAGCCAAGCACGACTTCGAGGGCTTTGATGTGGAAGATTTCCACAGTCGCCTTAGACAGGCAAGAGAGCAGATGAACATCGATGATGTGCGGGATTGGTTGGACGATGACAGCGGCAGTCATGGCTACCAGACCATGTCTGATGGGGAGATCACCGCTGGTGCTTCTATGGAGACGGAATAGGACAGCAGGATCGACGAGGATGAGGATGACGACCCTGACTCGCAACCCTGTGCAACTCCTTCACTCCCTCGTCTCAGTGTCCTCCGTGGCAACTTGGAGGGGATGCTGGAGTATGCCGAGCATCCGCGCTGTGACAGGGAGTTGGTGCCACTCCGCCTGGTGATGGAGCTTCGGACATTCTGGGACGCTGTTATCCTCGAGCAGAATCGTCTGTCCTACCGTCAGACCAGGATCGACTCGTTCTTCAAGCCTGCAACCCCCACGAGTGCCAGCCCATTCTCACCATCACCACCACCACCACCACCTTGTTTCCTGCCTTCACCTTCAGACCCGCAACTAAGCACGTTGACAGCCTTTGAGTCTCTGTTAGACGTAAGTTTGCGGCTGTCTTAGGAGTCTCCTGAGGTGGGTAGGCCACCATCAGCGCACTGCACATTACCGGTCATCGCCCAGCTCCAGCAGGTTGAGGAAGACGAGGATGAGTTCTTTTAGCTCCGTTAGGCGCTAGTGTTTGCCACTAGGCTACACGGGACAACCTGCTGGAGGTGATGAGTTACGAAGCCTGGCGACGGTGCTCTGGGTGGTTAAGTACCCAAACTGAATGTTTTTCGGCAGGTAGCTTTAGGCTTGTTTTGTAGTTTCCTTGGTGCCAGAATTTATTTGGGATATTCCTATGTGTGTTTTGAGGTCACAATATGGCAGAATGACCTGAAAACAGTGCCAAAAATAGGAGAGGTACTGTACATACAGTGGTGTTTAGTTAGGGTGTTTATTGGTTTTCAGTGGTTTTATGCATGGTTTTCTTGATGTTGGAAATTATTTAGGATATTCGTATGTATGTTTTGATGCCAAAATATGCCAGAATGACCTGAAAACACTACCAAAATAATGAAGGGTTCTGTACATACAGTAGTGTTTAGGTAGGATGTTTTTTGGTTTTCGGTGGTTTTCCTGCAGGGTTTTGTTGGTGTTTACCATTACTTTTGATATGCCTATGTGTGTTTTGATGTCTAAATATCCCTGAATGACCAGACAATACTGACAAATTAAGGATGGGTACTGTACATACAGTACGGTAGTGTATAGGTAGGGTGTTTTTTGGTTTTCAGTCGTTTTCCTGCATGGTTTTCTTGGTGTTTACCATTACTTTTGATATTCCTGTGTGTGTGTTTAGATGTCTAAATATGTCTGAGTGACAGAAAAACACTGCCAAATTTAGAATAGGTATTGTACAAATAGGTTAGGTATAGGTTGGAGGTGGGTCTAGGTGGAGTCTGGGTATGGTCAGGGAATAGTGTTCTTTATCTGGATGTTGCCACTACCCATTCTCTTGGCTCTATGTTGTCTGGATAAATGAGGGATAACTGCACGCACGCACGCACGTGCGCGCGCATGCACACACACACACACACACACACACACACTCTTTTATGGAAACTGTACCATCAAGGAGGCATCCAAGGATTTTCTCAGAAAAAGGGAAATGAGAACAATATTAAGGAGAAATTACTCATCATGGAGGGAAGTGATCAGTGAAGCGCCACAGGGCTCAGTACTGGCGCCAATTATGTTTTTAGTATATATTAATGACATAGACAGTAACACTGGAAATGGAAGCTATCTAAATATGTTTGCGGTTGAAGCAAAAATTCAAAGGAAAATTACTAATATAGATTCTTGCACAAAGCTGCAAGAGGAATTGAATAAGCTTCATGAATGAAGCAATAAATGGCAAATGGAATTTAATGTGGATAAGTGTCAAGTAATTAAATGGTAAAAGTGAGAAAAGACCAGATTGGGATTATAAGTTGGGAAGATCAACCCTACACATATAAGAAAAGGAGAAGGACCTAGGAGTAATTATCAATAACAGACTATCTCCAGATGATCCCATCAATGAGAAGGTACAAAACATGTGTACATTGTCTTGCTAATATGAGAACAGCATTCACATATATAAATGAATATATGCTGAGGAAGATAACATCATTCATCAGACCAACCCTGGAGTATGCATCAGTAATTTGGACTCTTCATCTCAAAAAACAAATAGATAAGACTGAAGAAGTACAAAGGGCCACTACAAGATGGGTACCAAGCTTACGGGATCTAAGCTGTGGAGAAAAACTGGAAAGATTGAATCTACCAATGCTGCAGAAGAGAAGAAGGGGAGACATGATTATGATATATAAATCCATCTCTGGGAAAGAGAAAATAGACAGAAAATGATTATATATCATTTGGTGAAGCATCAGCAAAGAGGACATGCAAAAAACTACAAAAAAAGAGAGGTGATAAAGATGTAAGGAAATTCAGTTTCCCAAATAGGGCAAGTGATCAGTGGAATGCACTACCGAATGAAGTAGTGTGTGCCAAATCTATTCATAAATTCAAGGATATGTATGATAAAATATGGTTTACTACATGGGACAGTATGAATTTGACTCATTCCTGTAAAGATGCAATTAGGTAAGAACAATTAGGTAAGAACCCACACACACACACACATTTATCTATCTATCTATCTATATGTATGATAAGGGTGGGAACAAAATGGCTGACACACCATCTTTTTTCCTTTGCTATGCCTTCAGTTTGTTCACCAGACCTCAATTAATCAGATAAGCAGATGGAATCAAATAATTTCCCATTATCAAGTCATGATCCCTTTCCCATCCTTGTGCCAGATATGCCATTGCCTATGCTTCAAACAATCTATCTATCTATTGCCAGACACCTCAATCCTGTATGGGGTGACCACAAACAATCGCCTCCATATTGCCGTCCCCCGACATTTCACTGTCCTGCTCCCAGCTCTCACCCCCTCTCTCATATACCTCCCCATTCCATCCCTCCCTCTCATCCTTGGCCTCCCCCTCCCTCCACCTCACTTACATACACTCTCCTCATCAGTCTCTCACTCTCCACCCTCTCCACTTGGCCAAGCCACCTAAATATATTTCTCCTAACGCGTCCTATCACATCCACATCCACACCACAACGCTCCTTCACATCCTCATTTTATTTTATTTATTTTTTTTTTATGTGTCCGACTTTGGGCATAGGCTTCACAGCCTGCTTTCAAGGCCCAGTAGTCCTCCTACATACCATACACCTCTCTACATGTCACCACTTCGGCGCTAACACCCACCGTCCATATTGAATACATGCTAGGGCTGTCTCATACAGGACTGGTGTATTGGTATTAGCGGGGGTACTTTTATGACATGTCGGCGGGTCATCTGGTAGATCAGGAAAGTCTGCTTTTAATGAAATTCAAATCCTTAAACTGTTCCCTGCCCCAGCCGGGATTCGAACCTGGGTCCATCAGGACTGCAGGCCGCCTCTCTATTTGTCAGTCTGTCTCTCAATGTGACTCCACAGGCTCCTCTCAAATAATTCATTTCCACTGCTCTCACTCTTGACTTCTGTCCCTCCAACAAGGTCCAAGCTTCACTTCAATGCATTACAGTTGGTATCACAATACTGCCATGTAGTAACTTTTTCACTTCCATGCTCACTTCCCCATTTCTTATCACTGCTTTCATGGAACCTACAACCTTTCTTCCTTGTTGTACCCTTTCAAGCACTTCAACCTCTAAACTTCCATCCTTACTCATCACACTACCCAAGTACTTAAACACACTCACATTTTCCATTTCCTCCTTATCTAACCTCACTGTACATTCACTGACTTCACTTCTCTCAAAGACCATAACTTTACTCTTCCCTACATTCACCTTTAGATTCTGTTCCTTACACACACTCCCAACCTCATCCACCGAGCCTTGCAGCTCCCCTTCGTCTTAACAACAAAGTATCTGCAAGCAACTGTATAAGAAGTTTCCAAATACAGTATATACTGCCCTCCCTCATTAGGACTCCAACATATACTGCCCTATATTGTACTGCTTTCATAATCCCATCCATATACAGACTGAACAACCATGGAGACAAGACACATCCCTGTTTCAATCCAACCTTCAAACAGAAAAATTCACTCAGTTCACTATCCACGCAAACTGCAGCCTTAGCACCCTCATACATACTCTTCATAGCATTCAACAATTTCCCATCTACTCCATATATTCTTAATACTTTCCGCAGTCCTTGTCAATCCACCCTGTCGCATCTATCTATCTATCTATAGCCCGATGCCCTAATCCCGCAAAGGGTGGCCGCAGACAAAATGCCTCCAAGTCGCTCTGTCACCCACCATTTGACTACCCTCTGCCCAACTCACCCCCCCCCTCCCTCATATACCTCTCAACTCAATCCCTCCACCTCATCCTCGGTCTATCCCTCCCTCTCCCTCCCTCCACCTCACCTACATACATCCTCTTAGTCAGTCTTTCATTCTCCATTCTCTTCACATGTCCGAACCACCTCAGTATATTTCTCCTAATCTTCTCAACCACATCCACTTCCACCCCACAACGTTCCTTCACTTCTTCATTCGTCAACCTGTCCCTCCATGTCACTCCACATGCTCCTCTCAAGTAACTCATTTCTACTGCTCTCACTCTTGACTTGTTCCCCTCTTCCAGGGTCCACGCCTTGCTTCCATACGTCAGGGTAAGGATCACAATACTATCATGCAGTGACTTCTTAACTTCCATACTCAGCTCCCTAATCTTCATCACTGCTTTCAGTGAACCAACAATGCTTTCTTAAAATCCAGGAAGGCCGCATACAACTTCTTTCCCTTATCCAGAAACTTTTCCACTAAAGATCTAAGAATGAATATCTGATCTACACAACCTCTTCTCTTCCTAACACCTCCCTGTTCTTCTCCAAGTAACTCCTCTGTTATTTCCCTAACTCTGTCATTAAGTATCCTACAATATACTTTTCCTATTACACTAAGAAGACAAATGTCCCTATGATTACCTAATATGTCTTTTTCCCCTTTTCCTTTGTACAGGGTAATAATTACAGTATACCTAACTTCCAATCCTCCAGGACTCTATCTTCCTCCCAGGCCAATCTGCACATCTTCCACATCCATTCTACTACTATCTCTACCCCATGTTTCTGCATTTCACCATACACTCAATCAATTCCTGTGGCTTTCTGCTTTTTGACTTTCTTCATTGCTTCAACAACTTCCATCCTACTGATTTCTTCCTCTCTTCTCACATCCCTCCATCTCCCAGCCATTCCCCAGCCACTTATACTCGCATTACTTTCACTCTCTATGTTCAACAATTCCTTAAAGTGTTCTCTCCATCTGCTCATTTTTCTCCCTTGTCCACTAGTAATCTTCCATTTTTATCTTTCACTCCCCAGCTAACTTCTCTGCCACCCTGTCTAACTCTCTTTACCTCTTTCCAGAATATTTTCTTACATTCCCTCCACTTTACACTCAAATTCCTTCCAAATTCCTCACTCACTCTCTTCTTACTCTCTCTTACTAATCTTTTCACCTCTCTCTTCCTCTCTACATATAACTCTTTCTTCCGTCTCTCAACTTCTTCCACGCCCCTCTTTCTCATCCACTCACTATATGCTTTCTTCTTTTGTGCCACAGACTGTCTCACCTCTTCATTCCACCATGCTGTTCCTTGCACCCCCTTTCATCTTCTCTTCATCCCACACACCACCTCACATGCTGCACAGATTTCTTCTGTGAATATTTTGCACACACCTTCCACATCTCCCATCTGCTCTAATACATATTTACCCAATCACTCCTCCACTTCTCTCTTATATTCTGCCTTTCTTGTAACCTTTTCACCCTCTTTGCATATACAGTACTACTTCCTCCTATCCTTCCTTTCTTCTGTTTCTCCATTTCACTTGGACCTTGATTCTCACCATCACAAGTGGTGGTCAAAAAGTCCACTCCCCCAACCTCTATATGCTCTTGCATCCATTACACACCTTCTCATCCTTTCATCCACACACACATAATCAATCATTGCCTTCTGTTCATTCAGTTCACCACCCACTCTTTTCATCACTCGCCACATATATCTATGGCTCATTTTGTGCCTGAAAAGGGTATTGGCTATCACCAACCCCCTCCTGGTACAAATGTCCTTACTAAAACACTGCCATTCTTATCTATCTCAGCAGGCACATCCCACTCACCAACTACTCCATCCACCTTCACATTCCCTACTTTACCTTTCATACTGCCAATCAAAAACACTCTCATTCCACTTAAACTTTGCCATGCACACTTCCACATTTGTCCAGAACTCTTCTCTCACTCTGCTTGCACAATCTTGTGTTGACGCATACACGCACACAATCGCCCACATTTGTATTCTAACTTTCAATCTTACCCACACAATCTTTGAACCAACTGATCCATACTCTCTTATATTCTCCTTCCATCTGTTACTCACAACAATACACGCTCCCTCTCGTTCTCACCTACTCCCGTGCATATACCCCATCCATACTCCCATTCTCTCACACTCTCACCTTACCATTTAGTTTCTGTTAACCCACATACATCCACTTTCGCACCCTCAAGCACCCGGACAATCTCTCTCTCTTTCACCTCATTATTTGCACCCCTTACATTCCACGTCGCAATCCGTATCATGTTCTTTGCTCGGTCCTTAGTCATCACCTTTTGGTCAGTCCTGGTCCGAGGCTTCTTGTTCATATTTTCAGTTAGTTGTTTTCCAGGGAGAGGCACCAACCTTCCACCAACTCACTTGTTAACACATAGGGAATACGTGTTGGTTGGTTATAAGGTCACTACCCAGCATTGTAAAAGCTTTTCTGGTTTACAGGAAATCATTTGGCTTGCCACTCAATGTGGAGTTACTCTAAAAACAAGAGTACCACTACACTAAGTGGGTGGATGATGGGCACCCCACCAACCACTTTCAAACAAACAGCTCCTAAACACCAATAATCACCATCCCAAGACTCAATGTTTCTTTCTAATACATACCTCCCAGTCCCACTTCTACCTCCATTACAGAAGCACCTCTCACTCCCATATTTGCAATATTATAAGATCAAAGAGGACATAATGTACATCAACCACATTTAGCACTACACTCACCCCTTGTCCCATCACTGCATTGTTTCTCCACCTCTCACACTCATTTCTTTTACAACATTTACAATTCCTCTATCCTTCCCTCTCCCACTTGGCTCAATTAGTTTTCGCTCAATATTTATCACCACACTCATCACTTGCTTCTACCATCACACACATTATCTCTGCACCTCTCTCACCCACTTCTTATACTATATTCACCTTTCCTCATATCCTGTCCTCTCCCCCTTACTGAACTTCCGTTTTCATTCACTATTCGCCACATACCCCTCTCAGCTCTGTTCCCTGAATCATCCCTCATTTCTCAGCTCAATTAACTCCCCTGCTTCTCGCAACCCCTCACACTACACTTCTATCTATCTATTTATCTCCCTATATCAGGACGCCATAATCCTGTACGGGATGGCATTTGTCTTTGAATTTGCTGTTTTACAGGGAGGGGCACAAACCCTCTGCCAACCCACTTGCTGACACATAGGGAACATTTATGGGTTGGTTATATGGTTACCACTTGGTGTTGGAAATGGTTTCCTGGCTTAAAGGAAACCATTAGATTTGTCATTCAATGTAAAGCCACCTGAAAAGGAAAGAAGTGGTAAAAAAAAAAAAAAAAAAAAAAAAAAAAGTCACAGAAAGGACAGGAGAAATAGGAAGAGAGGATGGGGGAGACAGAAAAAGAATGATAAAGGTGAAGGAAGAAGGCAACAGTACATCAGGTGAGTGAATGATGGTCGTCACCACCTACCACCACACCACAATTACTCCTCAATACTGATTTCTAATACTGTAACGAAATCTACCTCTTCCCCAACTCACTATCTCCCCTCTCACACCATATATCCACCTTAACTGACCTCTCAACCCCACCTTTCCACCATCCTTCTCACACTTCATTTACTCTCCTCACTTTTCTGTCATTGCTTCACCTTAACCCCACCTCTTACCCCCTCTTCCTACCCTTCTCTCGCTACCCCTACCCTTTTGAACTCACTTTCTCATCACACTCAGTCCCCAAAATCTTTCCACTCCCTCTCTATTTCTCAATTCTCAATCTCCTTCCCAACCTGAACTTCATCACAGATAGAGAAAAGCTACTTCTGAGCATAAGAGCTTCATGCTGATGTGGACCCTGAACCACTCCACCCTATCCCATAATACAGTGTTTTTCCATTAGCAGAGGGCTCCCCTAAGCTAAATCAAACCATCTGGAAAGAGTAGAAATAAAAATGTGAGTACTGTGTCATCATATTGAATAAGTTACTGGAGACTACTTCAAACCCCTTCGGCGTGAGAGATGTTGCAAAGCCAAAAGAAATTGTCACATAAGAGAAAGAAGTAAGACCCCATTGTTCTGAAGGATTAATGCCTCTCAACTCTACCCATGTTCCACCCCCCTACCCTTTCCCTCGCCTCTAAAACCACAAGGAAGGAGTGTATAACAAAACTCTTCAAGTGTTCATCCATATTTCTCTGCTCTTACACATATTGCCTCCCTTAGTCCCCCACTCCCCCTTCTCTCTCTTTTTCTACCAGACTCAACTCTAATACCACATTTTGGGGAAAGATAATGCAATTTTTCATGGACTTTTAAAGGTGCCACAATATTTTATTTCTCATATCTTCTGCTCTATCTGCTCTTCATTCTTGACCTCTCCCTACACCCCTCCAGAAACTCATCTTTCATATCACTGTGAGAGGAAGATATCTAACCAAACAAAACTCATGCTGATGTGGATATATCAATCACTTCACCATACTCTAACACAATCAGTACCTCCCGCCACTCCCCCTGCCACTCCTTTTCCCTCACCATATGACCCTACCTTATCTCCCATACCGATGGGAGAAGGTGTCTCAGACTATATAAACACCTCGCTAGAGTGGACTCAAATTGTTGGTCTCTTCCATTCTCACCCTACATGTCTGTTCTTCAATACCTCTCTCCACAAACACATTTCTCATATCAAACTGTGGGATGGATATCTTGGGCTATAATTATAAATGTCATATTAGTGTGAACTTTCAATGACTACCACTGTATTCCATCTAGTTCCTCTTACCCTACACCTCTCCTCTCAGTCCACCCACCCTTCCTTCTGTTCTCCAAACTTACCTCTCGTACCACAGTGAGAGGAAGGATATCTCAGACCATATGAATGTCATGTTGGTGTGTACTCTGAGCCGCTCCACCATGTTCTGAAGGATCTTGCTTGTCTGGTGGAAGTAGTACTCCTCGTAGGTCTTGAGCCACCCTGGGTCATTATGGGAATGGGGCATCAGAATCACCTGTGGAAGAAGGATGCTATTAAGTATACAGTACATAAGTACGCAAAGTGTTGTAAATCATGCCAGTGTTATGCATTGCACAAGTTGTGGTCTTGGGAGGATTTGGAAGTTCTTAAAAAATGGTAATAGCTAGTCCTATACTGGCTACCTCCTGTGAGGTGTATAGGCCTGAGGCTAGCTGCCATTATCCCAAACGGGATTGAGGCGTCTGGCAGTAGTAGTAGAAAAAATGAGCTTATGGCCCCTCCAGTCACCTCTTTGAGATAAATCAATGGACATGTAATGGCCCTATGAAACTTACTAAATTACTGTAATCAGTGTATTGTGTGGGGGCTTGTGCTCCATACAAGTATGTGGGTGCATTACACTTGAGAAAAAGAGAGGATCCCCACATTACTTCTTGCCATGTGGCCCTATACAGACCCCATTACACCTACAACACATGAGTGAGTGAGTAAGAGTGAATGAAATCCAAGTGCCTGATGGCAAAGATCATGTGGCACTATGTTATGATATGATGGTATAGTAGGGAGTAGGAAGGACATGACAGGGGATAATTAGAAACAAAAGGTGGGGATTACTATTTATAGAAACAATATAATGATGTCAATGGGATATCCTTAAATCATTCATCCCATAAGACCAAATGCCTAACCTGATAGAAGTAGAGGGGAAAATAAAGGCCAGATGAAACATGGAAATATTAAAATGAGAGGCAGGACAGAAGGGAAGAAGAGGACAATAAGGGGAGAAAGACTGAAGACAAAATGCCTCTTTTAGTTGTCTCTTACAACAAGCAGGGATACTGGGAAAGTATTCTTTCCTGTCCCTCCCCAAGGGGATACAACACATGAACTTCGCACCATCAAGTGCCCATAGGCAGATATAATGTGTATACATTATACAATGCCAGTGGTTATGTGCTGAAATATGTGAATTCTTCTACACAATGCTTTAAACACACAGCACCTAACTTGAAATGCTGTACAGTACTGATAAATGGGATCTAACTAGGATCTACAGCAAGTAACTAGGCACAAGGATGAGAATCACACATTACACCATAATCATGCTATACTATAGAGGGAAAGGGGTTATATACCTCCTCTGCAGATATACATAACTGACTTTCAGCTCGTGAATGCAGGAGGGATGAGGTGGCAAGGGTATTAAAAAAAAAAAAAAAAATGGGGACACCACTACAACATAGAATATGAGAGAGAGGTTTTGAGATTGTCCCAAGAAAAAAGGCAGAATGAAAACCGACAGAAAACAAGTCATAATTTCAGGCAACTTCCTATAAAAGAATGATATACAGTACAGAAAAAAGAAAACTGACTGAACAGAAAATCAAGGACTGAAAAAAATGAACAGAAAAGAAAAACGTGAACAGAGAAACATAAAGCTAAGCGATGTTCCAAGAATCCTGCAGAGACGAGGTGGCAGAAAATACAAGAGAAGTGAATGCAGAAGACAGGCTACAATCCAGAATAAGAGAGTGAGGCAATACGTTGAGTGGAGAAAGGGGAAGCAAGCAGACTGGTGCAATATGGTAAGAGGTGAATTGTGCATTGGCTGTGAAAGGTTTGCTGGTGGGTGGGAAAAATGAAGTCATGTGATGGAAACGAAGTGAAGAGGTGTAAAGGAGGCTAAGAGATGGAATGGAAGTTTTTTGTGGGTGGAGATGAAGTCAGGAGGCTAAATGGAGGTCAAAAGATGTAAAGGAGGTCAAGAGGTGAAAAGGAAATTAAGAGGTAGAGAGACGGACAGAAAGTGGAAAAGAAGTCACGGAAAGGCAGCTGAGAAATGGAGAAGTTAAGAGGTAGAGGGATCATTGAAAGGAAGTCTGGGTAAAGGAAGCTGAGAAAAGAAAGTCTAGAAAAGGATGCCACAGTAGAGATGTCAAAGGCACTGAAGAGAATGTGCAGCACCTTTGACATTCTTATTATGACATCCTTTTCTCAATTTCCTTTACCCAAGATATGGAAAGGTTGTCACAGCAAAGATGTCAAGATGTAGAAAGGATGTCACAGTAAAGACATCAAGATATGGGAAGGATGTCACAGTAAAGATGTCAAAATATGGAAAGGATACCACAGGAAGGATGTCAAGATATGTAACGGATGTCAAAGAAAGGACGTCAAGACACAAGATGAAAGCCACGGGAGACAGGGGATGGAAAGGATGCAAAAAGAAAAAGTCCAGAGATGTAAAGGCCATTGTGAAAGGGCTATTTTCAAAATCTAATAATGTTGCTTGAGAGGGAATGTAAAACCATTCATCTAAGTTTCACATCACTCAAACAAATCCTCTGCATTTAAAAAAAAAAAAAAAAAAAAAAAAAAAAAAATAGTTCCCTGAATACTGCCAATCCATCAACCTTTGCTTTCAAATCATTAAGATACAAGAAGGTTGTATGAGGGTGTTGTGGTACCGACTGCGTTATATGGGGCTGAAAAAATGGAATATGGGTGTAGCAGAGAGGAAAAGTTTGAATGTAATGGAGATGAGGTGTCTGAGGAGTATGTGTGGAGTGACGCGTATGGATCGAGTGCGAAATGATGAAGTGCGAAGGAGAACTGGAATTGTTCGGGAGATGACTGGTAGAGTTGAGCAGAGGGTGTTGCGATGGTTTGGGCATATGGAGAGAATGGATAATGAGCGATTGGTGGAAAAGATAACTAGATCTGATGTGAGAGGTGTAAGGCTGAGAGGAAGACCACGAATAGGATGGATGAACAGTGTGAAGAGAGCACTGGATGCGAGAGGGATGTCTGTTGAGCAAGGAAGAGTGGCTGTGCGTGACAGAAGTAAATGGAGAGAAATTGTGAATGAATAAGTGATGACGCAGCCCTGAGGGGATATTCTCCCGCATTTGGTCTGATCAGCTAGTCAGGTCAGGTGTGGGTAAGGGGATGGGTCTGTTATGATGTGGCAGGGGTAAACCAGCTCTGCTGTCGGGCCCTGCTGCGGATGTCACTGATTGCATTGTGCAGTTGACCCTTGTGCGGTGTGGTGCAGTGAGGATCTGTCCGTTCTCCCCTTGGGGCTAAGATGCGAATGAATGTGTTTGAATGGATGAGTAAATGGGGAGTGTGTCGTCCTGTCTCGGCTACCTCCCTTTCCTTGGGGGAAGCAGCCTAGGTATATAGATAGATAGATAGAAGATACAAATATCTTTTAAATTTGTTATAATAAACACTGTCAGCAAATTACTTTATTTTTATCATTGCAACATCAAAATAATGTACGGTATTACGATTCCCCAAACAATGCCATCACTTTATATTACATGTAGTTTTAAATAATCACAGCACAAAATTCTTATAATGCCCCTTAAGCTATTTCAAAATATACGGTATCCACGCTAGTTTTAAAGTTATTATAACAGGTTCTTTTATGATGATGTCTCAGGAACAATGTCATAACTATCAATTTTTCAGGTGGAAATATTTCTGTATGGATTCAAGAATATACTACCTTAATATAACTGGAAAAAAAAAAAAAAAAAAAAAAAATGTTAGATTGTTTCTTAAATAAAGCCATCCATCCACCTTAAGCATAAATATCACTCTACTATGAAACTATCTTGTCATGTCGCCTTGGGAATAATGTAATCAGTCCCAGCAGTTTTAAAGTTGTTGCAACACCATATTCTGCACACAGTCATTTGAGTCACTTTAGTAATAACATGCAAGTTTAGTTTTAAATAACTGCAATACGAACTACTCGAAGGGAAATTATATGGCTTTAAAAATAGTTCCTACAGCGCAATTGTAACTCATTCAATTCGATGAGTGCTTTTTAGATCTTATTCTACCTGTTTCCAGGAATATTTGTTGGATTTTGGAGACAATTTGTAGTGGCGTAAAAAATCACTTTGACAAATACAATCGACAGAAAGTTGCAAGAATTGAACATTAAAATACTTCTTTAGACTGGAGAGGTTAGAACAGTGATCTCATGAATTATAAAACAATTACCCAAAGTTGTGATGTATTTTATTTCCAAGAGCACCTTAACGTGGGAGTTTTCGGTCAATTTTCGGTAGTTCACATCATTCGATCCAGAAAATCTGACACAACCACGTTATTTTGAATATACTTCACTATAAACTTGTTTTCGGAAGAGTATATTTAACATGAAATTCCTATACATTTAATTACCTCGAATCTCCGCCGACGTCTGCCAGTGCCAGCAGCCGGCCATATTTAACGTTCCTAACGCGCATTTTTAAAATTTGAAAGCTGGCTGTCATAAGCAAGTGAGGTTGGGCTGGATTAGGCTTGGTTTGGTTAAGTTTTGTTAAACCATTAAGTTTCCCATCGATCTGACACAGAATACACTGATGCGTCCAGTCGGGGCGATGTTTAGTAATCTACAACGCGGCCACTTGGAGAGACAATCAGTAAACATTGCTGCGGGATGTTGGCCGTTTCCCTAACTACCCCAATACAAGCATATTTTGCCCTGGGTAGGCCCAACCTCTAAAACGAGTTATTATCCCCCAAATGAAGCTCAAATTAATTTAAATAACTAAAATCGACCAGCAAAAATATTTTTGGTCTCGAAATCGAGTGATGTTAACTGTCAAAACTAAAGTTTTCTTACGCTCAATAGAAGTATCAGCATGTAGCAAAAAAAATAAATAAATAAATAAATAAATAAATAAAGCCATTATAAATAAATGCTGAAAGCTGCCATGCTCAACTGTCTACAGGAATCAAGTTAACGAACACAAATGAAGCATATTAGACGGAGGTGGGGGGGGGGGAGGCAGTGTAATCTGGAAAAGTTTTCGAAGGATTGGGAGGTCATGTGTGGAAGTAGGACGATGAGGAAAAGAGGAGACGGGACGCGAGAAGTGTAGCAGGAAAGAGAAAGACAGTAAGAAGTGTGAGGAAAGAGAAAGTGTGTAGACGGATATATATATATACATCTGTCAAATGATAACGCAGGTGTCCTAAGGCCAGCTCAGCGTGGACAGAAACCTCGCGTAGAGTAAAAACAAAAGTAAATATATATATATATAGAGTACATATACCCCTGGGGGTAGGGGGGTTTCAAGAATACTCCCCCAGTATCCCTGCTTGTCGTACGAGGCGACTAAAAGGGTTGGTGGTGGATTAGTGCCCCACCCCGTAAAAAGAACTAACTAAAAAAGCGAATAAAGCACCTCGGACCCGGACGGACCATACGTTGACGACTAAGGAACCGACAAAGGACATTCTGAGGGTGGGAACATGGAATGTGAGAGGAGTGAATGATGAAGTGAAAGAGAGAGAGATTGTCCAGGTGCTTGAGGATGCAAAAGTGGATATATGTGGATTGACTGAAACTAAATGGGAAGGTGAAAGGATGAGAGAATGGGAATATGGTATAGGTATATGTGCGGGAGTCAGTGAGAATGAGAGGGCAAGAGAGGGAGTATGTCTGATGATAAGCAAGAAGTGGAAGGAGAATATAAGAGAGTATGGAACAGTGGGTGCAAAGATTGTATGGGTGAGGATGAAAGTAGGTATACAAGCATGGGCGATTGTATGTGTGTATGCTCCAACAGAGGATCGAGTGGCAAGAGTGAAAGATGAGTTTTGGACGAGAGTAGAAGCATGTATGGACAAGTTTGAGAGGAGCGAGAGAGTGCTGTTGATTGGAGACATGAATGGCAAAGTTGGGAATGTACGAGTGGATGGAGTGTTGGTCAGTGGGGTGTGCCAGCTGAAGTAGATGGGAATGGTAGTGCTTTGGTGGACATCTGTGCTGGTAAGGGGTTGGCAATAGCCAACACCTACTTTCGTCATAAGATGATCCACCGGTATACATGGAGAGTAATGAGGAGGATGGATGGTGAACTTGTTGAACGAAAGGCAATGATAGACTACGTGTGTGTGGATGAGCGAATGAGAAGACAAGTGTTGGATGCAAGGGTGTGGAGAGGGTGGGGGAATGGAGTCTCAGACCATCACTTAGTGATGGCCAAAGTAGAGCTGCAAAGAAAGTGGTCGAGGAGACGAAGGGGAAGACAGGAGGAAGCAGCTCCTGTGAGAAGAGTGGAGAAATTGCAAGATAGTGAGAAAATGACAGAGTATAAGAGCATAGTGGAAGAAAGATTGGGAAGGTATGAACTAGAGCAGATGGAAGGGGTGGAAGAAGTATGTCAGATATTCAGGGAAGAGATAAGCGCAGCGTGTGAGGCGGTTTGTAGAGTGAGGAGGAGATGCAAGGGTGTGCAAGGGACAGCATGGTGGAATGATGAGGTGAAACGAGCTGTGGAACAAAAGAAGAAGGCATATGGTGAATGGTTGGCGAGTAGAGGTAGGGGAGAAGATGAGAGAAAGAAGAGAGAGGTATATGTGAGCAGAAGAAGGGAGGTTAAGAGACTGGTGAAGGAGAGTAAGAAGAAAGTGGATGAAGAGTTTGGGAGGAATCTGAGTGTGAAATGGAGGGAGAGTAAGAAATTGTTTTGGAAGGAGGTAAAGAAAGTAAGGCAGTGTGAAAGGGGAAATAGTAGGGGAGTGAAAGATAGGAATAATAGATTGTTGGTGGAGAAGAGAGAGAAATTGAGGAGATGGAAGAGCACTTTGAGGATTTGTTGAATGTAGAGAGTGAGAGCAGTGTGAGTATAAGTGGTTGGGGAATGGCTGGGAGAAGAAGAGAAGAAGGGATGAGAGGAGGGAGGAAGAGATCAGTAGGTCGGAAGTAGTGGAAGCGATGAAGAAGATTAAGCTGGGAAGGGCCCCAGGAATTGATGGAGTGTGTGGTGAAATGCTTAAGTATGAGGGTGAGATTGTTGTGGAGTGGATATGGAAGTTGTGTAGATTGGCTTGGGAAGAGGGAAGGGTTCCAGAGGACTGGAAATCAGGTAT
>NC_137053.1:57488579-57506079 GCF_032717465.1 Coenobita brevimanus
CAGTGTTTTTACCACAGGCGAGGTCAAGCTCACTGATTTGGTGAATGTCACCTTTGGTAATCATAGTCTACAAGTCCACAAAGTTTGGTGGCTCAAGTATTATTCTTTCATGAAAAATTAGGTGACCCCCACAATATCCGGAAATATCCCAATATTTAACCCTAAAAGTGATCTCGGAGGATATTCATCCAATTAAGATCGAACTCCTTTCAGACCTACTCCCCAGCAAGGGGCATATGCTGTAAAAATGGTTTCTGAGACTGTGTCAACAATTTGGTTTACTATGTTCCGGAGCATATCCAGGGATCCGGTTACCCGATTTTCTTCCAATTCTGCCTGATGAAGCGGCCAGCTGGGGGGCTCAGCTGACAAAGTTTGAAGGCCCTTGGTTAAATGGCCTCCGAGTAATGGCCATTTACTTTTTGAAAAGGAAGAGTAATAGTAATGATATGAATACTGACAAAATACAATTTCTCGCTGGGATGTGGGAGTTTTAATGATCATCATCATCATCATCCAATCCTACATTGCCCCATAAGGAGCGCAGAAGCCTGGGGCTAGGCAGTTGGTCCTGACATTTAAGATGAGAGTGACCAACCTCACTCATCCCTGAGTGGCATTACGTGAGCAATAAACCCCAGTCACCCCTTGGATATAAACCTACACCGGCTCAATCCGATTGGAGCACAATAATTACCCACTAAACCACCAGGCGCCAAAATCTGGTTATATGGTTACCACCCAGCATAGTAAATGGTTTCCTGGTGTACAGGAAACCATTTGGCTTGTAAATTACTGTAGAGTCACCCACAGGCAGAAGGAAGAGGAAAGAATGAAAGATGGAAGAGGGAGTGTAAAGTCCACCCACAGGCAGAAAGAAGAGGAAAGAATGAAGGAAAGACAGAAGAAGATGGAAGGAAAGAAGGATGGAGGAGAGAACAGGGCAGACACCCAGGAGCAGCACTACATTGAGTGAGTGGATGGTGAGTCCCCCCACCTACCACAAAATAATAATAATAATAATAATACAGATGAGTACTGATTGTGTGTGTGTGTGTGTGTGTGTGTGTGTGTGTGTGTGTGTGTGTGTGTGAAACGTATAAGATGTATGGTGCTTGTGCATCTAAATTGATGTGCGTGTACTGTACTCTATGAGTAAATAACGAATGTGTGTGTGTACTGTGTACTGATATGTATGCTGATGTGTTATATACCGGTATATATATATATATATATATATATATATATATATATATATATATATATATATATATATATATATATATATATATATGTATATATATATATATATATGTGTGTGTGTGTGTGTGTGTGTGTGTGTGTGTGTGTGTATTATTGCATAACAGTCTGTCTGTTTCTGCTTATGTATATTGTAGCTCATAAAGTATGATGGTGTACTGTATATATGTATACGGGGTAAAAATATCTATGTGTTTAGGTAAGTTTGTGTTCTTCTGTTTTTAAATAACAGAACAGTGGAAGGAAAAACAAATAAGAAAATAATCCATACACTCGATTACTGGCACACACACACACACACCTTTATATATATATATATATATATATATATATATATATATATATATATATATATATATATATATATATATAATGAAAATATTGTGAACCATCTGTGTGACCTCTATCAAAGCAGAAGCCAAACAGCCAGACCTAATCAAGCCAACACAACTCACACAAAAGCCACACACCTAAATTAATGGAAAGGCATTATACCTCACACCTAAACAATTTCCTTTAGTTCAACCTATATTTCCACCTAAACGATTTGCTTTTACTTTCACCAGTCTTTGCTTTCTTGAATACTTTTACGTAACAATAAAGACTGCCTGTATTAGCTAATACTCTCGTGTTCGAGGCAACCCTAGCATTTTTTCAGGCTATCGCAGAACGATTTTATCCAGCTATGAATCAGTCAGAGATGCCTGGGAGTGTCAATACTGGTACCATTTAACCTTTCCAAACTCGGGGCAGTTCCATTATTCATTCCATCAAAATCCAGTTACCGCCAAACAGTTCTATTCAGCTGATAGTGGGTCATAGAAGCCTGAGTTTTAATAAGGGCACTAATCTCCCAACAAAATTTCCTCTGCGCCCTCCTCTATTTCCACCAAAACAATTTCCTTTAGTTTCCCCCTCTATCACTACCCACACAAATTTCATATACTTTTCATTTTATACTCAACAGTGTTACCTCGATTTTCTACGTGGAATATATAATCAACGAAATAGAGAGGAATTACAACTGAGAGAAATTGTATCTCACACCAAAATAATTTTCTTTATTTTCCTCTATTACCTATAAAACAATTTATTTTTCCTTTCATATCAACGAATTTCTGTTTTCTTTCTACTTCTGTGATTGATATAATCATTAACCTGATCCAATTTACACCTACGCAATTCCTTTTAGTTTCCCTTTCATATCGACCAATCTCAACTTAGTAACTTTTGTCATCACCATCATCATCATCATCATCATTTTAATCTCATTTTCTTTAACCCTTTTACAATGATTTTTTCCCCGTTTGATCTCCCTCTGTTTACAATGAGGGACATTTCCGAATTAGGGAGACTGGAAACAGCCTTCATTAACCTCTTCCCCACCTCACTGTCTCGCCCGAATACAAATGACGTACTTGGACTGAAGGGATTGTTACATTGGGAAAGTTATTGTTGCTGCTCATGTCGAAGCGAACCCGGTTGACTGCAGGCTAATATGATAAGGATGAAGAAACATGAGTAAGACGGGGGCCTAAACTTTCTATATCTTTAGCCAATGAACTCGGTGGCTCATTTACTCCTATGATGATAAAAAAAAAAAAAAAGTGTAGAGGTCGCAAGAATAAAATATAATACCGCCAGAGTCGTGTAAGGGATAAATGAAATAAAAAAGAGTCCTTACTTAAAATAACTAAATAATAAACAATAAATTAAATATAAAAAGTTAGGCTAGTTTTATTTTGTTCTTGTATTCTTTCATGACAAACTTATTCCCGTCTTCATCTTTCTCTTCTCGTCCAACATTCTTCTTTCTCTTACCTCCAATATACCTTTACACACTCTCTCTCTCTCTCTCTCTCTCTCTCTCTCTCTCTCTCTCTCCCCAAAACAAGCAGTACGAATTGAAGGGGAAAATATGAGTTACCCTGAGACATTTAGAACAAGCAATTAATACAAACGTAAAGATTAAAAACAAAATGGGGAAAAACACAAACAAAATATGAAAAAAAAAAAAAATCACAAACAATCTGGCGAAAATACGTTCCAGAGAGAGAGAGAGAGAGAGAGGGGAGGGGGGACGGGGGGGTGATGGATGATGTGTCAGGCAAGAGAGGGAAGGGGCTGTTCAACCTTGCCTCGTGGGGAGAGAAAAGGGAGTGGAGGAAAGAGGAGACAGAGGGTGGGGGTTAGAGGGGAGAGGAAAAGGGAAAGAAGAAAGAGGGGAGGAAGGGGAGAGAACAGGGAAAGGGGAAAGGGGGAGAGAAAACGGTAGGAATTATCAGGGGAACGAGAAAAAAAAAAGAGGTGAGAGGAAAAGGAGGGGGGAGGAGAGGGCGGAAGGGACAGAGAGGAGAAGGATGGAGAGACCACATGAGTAAGAAGAAGAGACGGAAAGGAAGGTGAGAAAAATAAGAGGAGGAAACTGACGGGAAGGAGAGCAGGGAAGGAGGAGATGAGATAGGGATGAGGAAGGTAAGGAAGAGGAGAGGTGAGAAACATGAGAGGGAAGGGAATAGAAGGGAGAAGCGGGGAAGAAATAGAAGGGAGGAGAGGAGAGGAGATTGAGGGCAGGGGAGGGGAAAGATGGGAGGGCAGACAAAGAGAGAAAAGGAAATGAAAGCAGACGACAGAAGAGGAGAGGTGAATGGAGGGGAGAGAAAATGGGAAAGGGAAGAGGGAAAAGGGGAGAGGAGGAGAAAAGGAGAGGAGAGGAGAGGAGGAAATGATAAACAGGAAGGGAAAAGGAAATATGGAAAAAGAAAGAGTGCTGAAAGAAAGAAGAAATAATGAAAGAACATTTAAACTGAACGAATGGACTGAGAGAACCGAATGAACAAATGGAATTAATGAATTAATAAGTGAATGAACGAATAAATGAGTGAATGAACGAATAAATGAATATGAGAAAAAGGTCGAGGGCTGCACAATGTTAGTATCACTGGAATACACGCCAATCCACATTCATTATCTAGATTAATACGCTCCATTACCAAGCTCACACACACACACACACACACACACACACACACACACACACACACACACACACACACACACACCTGCTCTCACTCCGCGATCGCAGGTGTAACAGTAATCATCGCAGAGACAGATGAACTAAATCGGTGTACCGCTGGTCATCAGAGGAAGCGTGGGCCAATCCGTCCTGTAGTTAGGTAAATTAGCGAGTCGTAAGGCTGATTCTAGCTCTGATCCACGTATTCTATTTAACCTCTAGGCCCTTAAGCCCGGCAATTTACTGAGGGACGGGAGTGGAAGGGGAGCTGGGTGGCTGGAAGAAAGAAGGTAGAATGGAAGGAAGATGGAAGGACGAAGGATGGAAGGAAGGAAGGACGACGGATGGAAGGAAGGAAGGACGAAGGATAGAAGGAAGGAAGGAAGGAAGGACGAATGAATGAATGATGGAAGGAAGGAAGGATAAATGAGTGGTCCTCTTTTGGAGAGATGGAAAGTGAAGGCAAAAGGGAGGAAGGGAAAGAGGGAGAGACAGGGATGAATGAATCAATGAATGAATGAAGGTAGGTAAGCAGGTAGGTAAGTAGGTAGGTAAGAAGAAGAAATGAAGGACGAAAAGAACGAATGAACGAAGTTAGAAGGGCGCCAATGTGGAAAGAATGAGGGAGTCACTGAGAAATGGATGGATGAATGAATGAGTGATTGATTGAAGGAAGGAAGGAGTGTAACGTAGGTGTGTGTGTGTGTGTGTGTGTGTGTGTGTGTGTGTGTGTGTGTGTGTGTGTGAGAGAGAGAGAGAGAGAGAGAGAGAGGGGGGGGGAGGAACGAATGGTCAGGGCATATAACAAAGAGACTGGCAGTGCTGGCAATAGTAGTAGTGGTGGTAACGGTGATAGTGATGGTAGTAGTAGTGATGGTGGTAGTGATGTGGTGATAGTAACAGTGGTGGTAAAGCAGCAGTGGTAGTGATGGTGGTTGTTGTAGTAGTGGTTGTGGTGATAGCCGTGGTAGTAGTGGTTGTGGTGGTAGCTGTGGTAGTAGTGGTTGTAGTGGTAGCCGTGGTAGTAGTGGTTGTGGAGGTAGATGTGGTAGTAGTAGTTGTGGTGGTAGCTGTGGTAGTAGTGGGTGTGGTGGTAGCTGTGGTAGTAGTGGTAACAGCTGTAGTGGTGGTAACAATGGTTGTGGTGGTGGCAGTGGCTGTGGTGGTAGTGGTGATAGCAGTGGCTGTGGTGGTAGTGGTGATAGCTGTGGTTGTGGTGGAAGTGGTAATAACAGTGGCTGTGGTGGTAGTGGTGATAGAAGTGGTTGTGGTGATAGCAGTGGTTGAGATGGTAGTGGTGATAGCAGTGGTTGTGGTAGTGGTGACAACAGTGCTTGTGGTGGTAGTGTTGGTTGCAATGGTAGCGGTGGCAGTGGTGGTAGTGGTGGCTGTGGTGGTAGTTGTGGTAGCAGTCGCTGTGGTGGTAGCTATGGCAGTAGTGGTAGTGGTGGCAGTAGTGGTAGTGGTGGCAGTAGTGGTAGTGGTGGCAGTAGTGGTAGTGGTGGCAGCAGTGGTAGTGGTGGCAGCAGTGGTAGTGGTGGTAGCAGTGGCTGTGGTGGTAACAGTGGTAGTGGTGGTAGCAGTGGTAGTGGTGATAGCAGTGGTTGTGGTGGTACTGTAGTTGTGGTAGTGGTGGCAATAATGGCGGCTGAGTACGAGTGGTAGGGGGACTGGTGCTTGGTCTGGGGAAGAGGTTGTGATAGTAAGGGTAGCAGTGCTGGTGATGGTACTGGTAGTGATAGTAATGGGAGTGATGGTAGTGGTAGTGGTAGTAGTAGTAGTAGTAGTAGTAGGAGAGTGATAATAGCAGTAGCGGTGGTGGTAGTGATAATCGTAGTAGCAGCAGCAGTAATAGTAGTAGTAGGAGGAGGAGAATGGTAATAGTAGTGGTGGTAGTAGTAGTAGCAGTAGTAGTAGTAGTAGTAGCAGCAGTAGTAGTAGTAGTAGTAGTAGTAGTAGTAGTAGTAGTAGTGGTGGTGGTGGTAGCAGATAAAACTAGTTATTACTCTTGCTCTTATGGACGGAGTAAAAGGATAGTTCGCTGTATACTGCTGGCCTATTTACGAGAGAGAGAGAGAGAGAGAGAGAGAGAGAGAGAGAGAGAGAGAGAGAGAGAGAGAGCCGCTAGCCCTAACTAAAGTAATTCCTCTTTACTGGAGAGAATATGTTGGGCTCTTAGCTGCGGAGTGCACCTCTCTCTCTCTCTCTCATAACACAACCCTACAACCCTATCTTCTCTCTCCCCCCCTGTCCATATACAACACACCCCTACACTTCAATCTCTCTCTCTCTCTCTCTCTCTCTCTCAATCTTGCTAACATTCTCAATAAATCTTAAACCGGCACCAGTTCGGCATTTTTATATCCTCGTCTCCCCTTAAGTGTCACCCTTCCTTCCTCCTCTCTTCCTCTTTCTCTCCCTTCCTCCTCTCTTCTTCTTCTTTCTCTCCCTTCCTCCTCTCTTCTTCTTCTTTCTCTCCCTTCCTCCTCTCTTCCTCTTTCTCTCCTTTTCTTCCTTTTCGCTTTCTTCTTTCCTCTTCCCCTCCTTCTCCTCCTTTTTTCTCTCTTTCTTTCCCCCTCTTTCTTCCTTCTTCTTGCTTGTCTTTTATTTTTGTTTCTTCTCCTCCACTTCTATTTTTATCTTTTATTCTCCTTGTTCCCTTGCTTCCTTCTCTCCTTTTCTCCATTTTCTCGTTTCCTTTTTCTCTTTGCTTTTTTAACTTCCTTGCTTCCTCTCCTTCCCTCTCTCCCTTCTCTTTTCTTCCTTCCTTATCCCCCTCTCTTCTATTTCTCCCTTCTTTTTCTCCCCTCCCTGCTCATCCTCCAATTCTTGTCTCCATTCCCTTTCTTCATTTCTCTCCTTTTGTCTTTTCATTCTCTTGCTACTCAATCTTTTCTCCCTTAGTTATCTCTTCATTCCTTTCTCTTTTCCCTTCTTTCCTCCCTTCTGGCTCCCTCCTCTCTTCCTCCTTTACTTCTCTCTGTTTCTTAACTTCTCTTTATTTCTTTTTTTGCTTCTCTCTTCATTATTCTTTTCATTTTTCATTTCTCATTCTTCTATCGATATTTAACTTGTCTCTATTCTTCAATATTTCTTTTTCTCCTTTATCTTCATTTTTTTTCTCTTCTCATTACTGACCTCCTCTTCTGTCTTTCGCCCCGTCCCATTTCCCTTCTTCTGCCCTCTCTCCCCCATTCTATCTTTGTTTCCTTTTCTCTTTCCTCTATCCTCCCTATCTCCTTTCCATTTTCCCTTCTTGCAGTCTCTCTCACGACCCTTCCCGCATCTCTCCACAAGTTTCTTTTCGGTCTCGCTCTTCCTCCTCTCCCACTTCCGTTTTCCCTCCCCCTAATCTTCCATCCCTCTTTTCCCCTCTCCCTCCTATTCCTCCTTTTACTCGCAGTCTCTCCTTCTCCTCCCCCTTTCTGTCTACCCCCCCCCCGCATCGCCATATTTCTCTCTTCCCCCTTCCTCTCCTACTTCCACTCACTCTCCCTTCTCTCCTATCTCCTATCCCCACCCACTCACACTCTCTCTTCCCTTCCCTCTCCTATTCCTATCCAACCACACTACCCCTCCCTCTCTATCCTCCCCTCCCCCTCTCCCCCCCTTCTCTTTCCCCACTCCCCCTCTTTCCCCTCTTCTCTTTCCCCACTCCCCCTCTTTCCCTCCTTCTCCCCCCTCCTCGTATACTTTATTTCTTTCAGCACTGACGCAAATTTCCCCCGTCACTCCTGCCAGCCTCCACAAGCCGGCCGTCTAATATTTACCACACACACCCTTATTACCTCATGCATCCCTCACGGCCTCGCACAAGCACATTACGGACGATTAGGTTTTTAAGCTAAGTTCTTTGTTTAATCTGTTCTTGTCAGCTGTTTACCCTTACCTCTGTCCTCATTATCACACACGTAAATCACTGGAAATTACTATTGTCTGTTTTATTTATTTTTTTGCCTGTTACCGCCTTTATTAATAATGTCCTGGTCAGAAGTTTACTCTTACTTCTGTTCTAATTCAGATGATAATACGAAGTTTCATCCTTGTAGGTTGAAAAATGTTAAACTCATGAGGAATTATCAGCTGTTCTCACTTTTTCCCTTTTTTTCCCGCTTCTGATCATTCTTTACTCTTAATCCCATTTTTCGTCTGTTCATGCTGATGTGCGTCGCTAAACAAAGAAGTTAATGGTTTAAAAGGAGGATATGAATTATATCAACATACTAAAACTAATGATGATGATAATGGTGATGATGATTATGTGACGATGATGATGGTGATAATAATGATAAAGATGGTGACGATGATGATGGTGATGATAATGATAATGATGATGACGATTATGATAATGATTGTGACGATGATGATGGTGATGATAATGATAATGATGATGATGATGATGACGATGATGATGACGATGACGACGACGACGACGATGATGATGATAATGATCACGGTATATTTCATAATTTTGTATTGAATATTACCTAGATTACATTTAGATTTTTTTACAAACACTTCCATACAGGTCTGCCTTTTGCTCCCTCCTTTAGTTCGGAACAGCGCTGGTGTCTGTCAGATCGAAAATGAAACGGTGTTTGGATTTCATTTTATTATTTTCGCTAACTACGTAACTACCGTGAATAACATAATTTTGCTTTATTGACTCATTTTCTGTGGCACAGGAGGCTTCGTAGCACCCATTCCTTTGCGATTTATGCTGGATATTATAACTTACCATTAGACTGAGCGTCATTTATATAAATCTAATACAATTTACATCAATTATACATGAAAGAACTGAGGTGTTACGTGCAGAATAAACAGCGAAAAGGGAGGCGTGACGACATTCCAAACCCACTCACAATACGATACACTTTCGGATACGATTTACTAACATGCTGTTTATTTATTCATTTATTTATTTACTCATACAAATGTCTCCCCACTGCCAACCCACAATCCCAGAGTCTATCTAGGGTAGTCGTCACAGACACGTCTTAAGCCTTTCACAACGCATTTTGTATCTCATCCCTCGAATTTGGGGAGGTGATGGAGGGACGCCTTCATGTGGTGGCACCGGGTCACTTAACTGTCTGGTTATGCATGCGTCCCTCAAGTACCACCCTGTCCCCTCAAAAGGAGGATGGTAACTACAGGTGATCAATTTAAACCCGCAGCTCCCCAGGTTCACGTTTCAGATGAACCTGGGGCTACAACTAGTGAATTCGGTGACGCATCTCATTTTCTTCTTGCTATCTCCAGGCGATTTCATTCGATCTACATTTTACATATATTCGAAGTGGAAATTTTTGCTGTAGTCTTTATTAATAACTTGAACGCTAGAGGCTTTTCTTGAGAGAGAGAGAGAGAGAGAGAGAGAGAGAGAGAGAGAGAGAGAGAGAGAGAGAGAGAGAGAGAGAGAGAGAGAGAGAGAGAGAATTTCCTTAAGAGTACCAATAGTATGAAAAAAAAAAAAAAAAAAGTGACATATTTTAACACATTCCTAGCTTACAATGACGACTGCCTGTGTCCGCCTCCCCTCCTTTAGTCTCTTGAATCCAGTGATGTATTCTGTATTTATTCTGGCTAACTTCCTGGCGATTTTAGTCAACTGGGAAATGGCTTCGTATATTGAAAGGGATAATGACGGCTACATCTGATTCCTTAATTTCGAAAAAAGATCCCCCTGAGGTGAATAAAATTAAGAGACAGCGAGATTAAAAAAAAAAAAAAAAACACCGAACTGAAAAGGTTAACTGTCCCAAGGAAAAAGCCAAACAAAAAACCTTTCCTTCCAGTCGTTTATTCTCGTTCACCTTAAACTTGGTGCACCCCTGTTTTTTTTATATACAACTTTTGGAACCCCTTTTGATAACTTCTGAGCCATTTTTGATAACTCCTGAACCTTTTTTGATAGTTTTTGTGGGGTCGTATATCAACCCGACCCCCACCAGCTTCAAGTCCACGACACATTCCCTACAAAACTCTACGGAAAACGCCACCCAGGTTTCACTTACACGGCCCATGGAGTAAGAATGCGAGAGCCTCTTGTTGGCGGAATTATTAATCCTCTGTTGTCTGTCTTTTGTGTGTTATTTCGTCCATTTCCTTTTCTTTTTTTTGTTTTTGTTTTTTGTTTTTGCTTTAGATCTTGTATATCGATTTTACTAAGTTCTGTGCTCTCTCTCTCTCTCTCTTTTCTACCAATCCCTCTTTCCTCCCCTTTTCCTTTCCGTCTCTTTATTGCACTCTCCTTCCTCCTCCTCTTGCTTCTCTTTTCTACCCCTTCTCCCTTTTCCCACTCTCCTTCCCTGTTCCTCCCTTTCATTCATCTACCACGACCCAACCTCTCTCTTCCCCCTGCCATTTCCAACACACATCCCCCCAACCTCCCCGTCCATCTCCTCAACCATCACCACTATTTCTCTCCCCTCATCTTACTTCCTCTTCTCCTCCTCTCCCCTCCCTTACTCTTCTACCTACACCAACCATGTTCTCCCCCCCCCCCCGGTAAAACAAACGTATAACACTGATCCCCTACCCCTTCCCTACCCCTCCTCCCTCCTTCCCCCCATTTCTTCCCCTTCTACATAAACCATCCGTGTCCTTGCCCCTGTGTCAGACCAAATGTATAACACTCCTCCCTCCCTCCCTTCCTCTATTTCTCCCTACCTCTCCTCCCCCTCCCCTCCTCCCTCCCTTCCTCTATTTCTCCCTACCTCTCCTCCCCCTCCCCTCCTCCCTCCCTTCCCTTCCTCTATTCCTCCCTACCTCCCCTCCCCCTCCCCTTTCCGTCCTCTATTCCTCCCTACCTCTCCTCCCCCTCCCATTCCCTTCCCCTCTTTCTCTCTCCCTTTTCCTTCCATCCATCCATTTCTTGCTCCCTGCCTCTCCTCTCCCTCCCTTTTCCTTCCCTTCCACTCTTTCTCCCTAGCTCTCCATCCCTTCCCTTCCTCTTTTTCTCCGTACCTCTCCTTCCCCTCTTTTTCCCCACCTCTCCTTCCCTTCCCTTCCATTCCATTCCTCCGCCTCCCCTTCCTTTCCCCTTTTCTCTTTCTAACTCTCCTCCCCCTCCCCTTTCCTTCCCTTCCTCTCTTTTTCCCCACCTCTCCTTTCCTTCCTCTCTCTCTCCCTATCTTTCCTTCCCTTCCCTTCCTCTCTTTCTCCCCACCTCTCCTTCCTCTCCCATTCTCTTCCTCTGTTTCTCCCTACCTCCTCTCCCCTACCGTTCCCTTCCCTTCCTCTCTTTCTCCCTACCTCCGCTCCCCTTCCGTTCTCTTCCCTTCCTCTCTTTCTTCCCACCTCTCCTTCCCCTCCCCTTCTCTTCCTCTCTTTCTCCCTACCTATCCTTCCCTTCCCTTCCTCTCTTTCTCCCTATCTCCCCTCCTCTACCGTTCCCTTCCCTTCCTCTCTCTCTCTCCCTAGTTCTCCTCCCCCTCCTCCTCCCTTCCCTTCCTCTCTCTCTCTCCCTAGTTCTCCTCCCCCTCCTCCTCCCTTCCCTTCCTCTCTCTCTCTCCCTAGTTCTCCTCCCCCTCCTCCTCCCTTCCCTTCCCCTTGCCACTTAAACCAGGCGTGTTCTTGCCCCTCTGCCAGCGTATAACACCCCGCAATCACACTATAACAGGGGCCAGTCATCTGAGACCCGCCCAGCCTGGGGAAGAGGGACGTGGGGGGGAAGGAAAGCGGGGAAAGGAAGGGGAAGAGGGGTGAGGGAGGGGAGGAGAGGAGAGGAAGGGAAAGAGGGGACAGAGTGGGACAGAGGGGACTGGGAAGGAAATAGGGGAGAGGGAAGGAAAGAAGAGAGTGGGAGAGAAAAACGGGGTGAGTGGAAGGTATGGAGGGGAGAGGGAGGTAAGGAGGGGAGAGGGAGGTAAGGAGGGGAGTGGGAGGTAAGGAGGGGAGAGGGAGGTAAGGAGGGGAATGGGAGGGAAGGAGAGGAGTGGGAGGGAAGGAGAGGAGTGGGAGGGAAGGAGAGGAGTGGGAGGGAAGGAGAGGAGTGGGAGGTAAGGAGGGGAGTGGGAGGTAAGGAGGGGAGTGGGAGGTAAGGAGGGGAGTGGGAGGTAAGGAGGGGAGTGGGAGGTAAGGAGGGGAGTGGGAGGTAAGGAGGGGAGTGGGAGGTAAGGAGGGGAGTGGGAGGTATGGAGGGGAGTGGGAGGTAAGGAAGGGCGAGAGAGGTAAGGAGGGAGTGGGAAGGGTGGGGGATATGAGACGGGACAGGAGTGTGGGGATATGAAAGGGGTGGGGGGAGGGATGTTGAGGGAAAATGTTTGTGTATTTCCCCCCCTCCCCCCCTCTCTCTCTCTCTCTCTCTCCTAAAACAAAACACCCAGCCACAACACCACCCACCCATCTAGCCCAGACTCAGGCGAGAGAAATAAAAATGTCTATTTGGCGTTTCAAAACTCCAGACTCACGTATGCATGCGTCTCGTAAACTGGCCAAAGCTGGAGTGGATGGATGGATGGATGGATGGATGGATGGGTGTTTGGATGGACAGATGGGTGGATGGACGGATGGGTGGATGAAGAGGTGGATGAGTGGATGGGTGGACAGATGAATGGATAGATGGAGAGGCATGTAGGTAGACGGAAAGCAAACTGATAGTCATAATACAAACACAGAGTATACACAAAGATATATGCGTAGACAAACAGATGAGTGGATGGCTGGATAGACAAACTGTTGGGCAGACACAAAGTATCCCGACAGACAGCTAGGGAGAAAGACACAGACATCAGAAAGACATAAAAACAGATACATACAGAGACAGACAGGTAGATAGTTACAAATGAATAAAGTTAATTAAAATATGGACATAGACACAAAAAAGGCAAAAAGTAACCAAACATACAGACAAAAGTAGAAATATAAAAAGCAAGACTGATAGACAAAATATTTTCTCGGCACAGCAAAAACACACAGAAAAAAGGGACAAAAAGAACTAAGACAGACAGTCACAAGAATAAAGTGGAAAATATTCTCAAAGTTTCAGACAAAGAGACACAAGTAGACAGAAACACGCACAGCCTGTCACATGCTAAACGATAAACAGGGAGAGACAGAAACACAGACAGACGGACAGACAGACAGACACAAGCTAAATGATAAAACACTGAGAGACTGACAGAAACGCAGACAGACAGACACAGGTAAAAATGAGAGAGAGAAAGAGAGGGACAGCCAAAAAGCAAGAAGAAAGAGACACAAAAATATAGACACAGTTTCATAATCCCTCCACCACTCTCCTCTCCCATCGTCCTCCGCCCTTGTTCTGTTTCAAGAGAGAGAGAGACAGAGAGAGAGAGAGAGAGAAACGTGAAGCGGTGCGAGTGTTCGATATGAGGCAACAGTTGGGGACGAGGGGACAAGTGAGGAAGGAAGAGGGAGAGTGAGGGGAACCAAGGGAAGGAGGAGGGAGGGAAGGGGGTGGGGTGAGGGTGAGGGGAAGGGACTGAGAATGGGGGGAGAGTCGGGAGATACGGGGGAGAGTCAGGAGAGACGGGGGTGAGGGGGAATGAGGGGAGAGGGGATTGGGAAATGATGAAAGAATGAGATGGGGGGGAAGTAAAATCCGAACTGGGTGCAAGTGTCCGATATGAGGCCACAGAAACTGAAGACCTGGTGTGTGTGTGTGTGTGTGTGTGTGTGTGTGTGTGTGTGTGTGTGTGTGTGTGTGTGTGTGTGTGTGTGTGTGTGTGTGTGTGTGTGAGAGAGAGAGAGAGAGAGAGAGAGAGAGAGAGTGTGTGTGTGTTCGCTACGAGGCCACAGTTGGTTGTGAGGGGAAAAGTTGGGGAGGATGAGAGAAGAGGAGGGAGAGAGAAGGAGAATGGAGGGAAAAGAAAAAGGGAGGGAGACTAGAGGAGGGGGAGAGAAGGAGAAAAAAAGACAGGGTTGTGAAGAGAAGGCAAATGGAGGAGAGAGCAGAAAGGGAGGGAGAGGGAGAGGAAAGAAAGGGGATGAGAGAGGGGGAAGGGAAAGTGAAGAAGGAAAGAGGGTGCAGGGGAAGGAGAGAGGGGAGGAAGGAGAGAGGGGAGGAAGGAAAGAGGGGAGGAGGGATAGGGGGGACGACGAAAGGGAAAAAAGGAGTGGGGAAGTACGAAGAAGCCAAGGAGGGAGAGGGGAAGAAAGGAAAGAGGAAGGGGAAGGAGAGAGAGGGGGGAGGAGGAGAGAAACGGGGTGAAATGACAGGAGAGCGAGATGGGAAGGAAGGAGAGGGGGAGAAGAAGATGAAGAATGAAGAAGAGAATACTGTAAAGAGGGATATGAAACAAGGAAGAAGAAAAATATATAGAAAAAAAAAAGAGGAAAGAGGGATGAGAGGATGGGAGAAGAAAGAGGAGTGGGAGGAAGAAGAATGAGAAGCAGGAGAAGGATATGAGCGAAAATGAAATAATGAAAGGAGGAAGTAAAGAAGGACAGAAAAGGGATAAGAAAGCGACAGGAAGTTGAGGAAGACAGGGAAACATGGAATAAGAAAAAGGGAAGCAAAGATAATGAAGAGGATGGAAAGATGAGGGAAAAGAAAGAGTAATAGTTCAACTGAATGCATGAATGAATGAAGAAAGGAAATGGAGGCAGGAGGGAGGAAGGGTGAAAAAGGGAAGGAGAGGAAGAAGAATGGGGGGGGAGGAAAGGGATTGAATAAATGAATGAAGGAAGGAAGAAAAGAAAGAAAAAGAAGGATGCAAGGAAGAGGGGAGGGAGGGAGGGAGGGAAGGGGATGCATCTGATGAAATACGGAATGAGGCAAGGTAAAAGAAAGGAATAAAGGATGGAGGGAGATGGAGGGAGGAGGAAGAAAAGGAAAAATAGGACAGGAGAGGATGGGAGATAAATGAAAATGGAAAGATGAGGAGACAGACATGAAGGGGAGAGAGAGGGAGTGTGGGATGGAGAGGAGAGAGAGGGAAGGGGAAATAAAAATAAGAGAGCAAAAAGGGAGGAAACAGGGAAGGAGAAAAAAGACAAAGAGAGGAGGGGAGGGCAAAGGGGAGAGGGGAAGAGAAAGGGAGGGAGAGGAAAGAGAAAAGAGGAGTGGAGGAAGGGAAGAGAAAAGGGAGAGAGAAAGAGGAGCAGAAGGGGGGGAGAGAAGAAGGAAGAGTACGAGCGATTATTACAAGGAATTATCTGAGGAAGAGGAAGAGGAGGAGGTGGAGGACGAAGAAGATGAAGAGGAGGATGAAGAGGAGTAAGAGAAGCGAATACTGCTAGATGACTATGAAGGAGGCCCTACACAAAGCTGGTCTCAAAGGAGGAGGAGGAGGAGGAGGAGGAAGAGCAGGAGGAGGACGAGAAGAGATGAAGGAATGATGATGATGAAGGGGAGAAGGAAGAGGGGGAGAAAAAGAAGGTAATAATGAAGACACTGACTATGAGGATAATGATGATGACGACAGTGATGATGATAGTGATGATCTAGCTGTGGATATTCGCTACTTAGGACGAAACTTAGTCAAAGCCGGACACAAGAGAATAGCGTCTGCCTCTGTTGACTTTTGTTTGACATAGGAATTAAATATATTTCTGATGACAATATATTTTAAGGGAACATCATCATCATCATTTCTCTCTCTCTCTCTCTCTCTCTCTCTCTCTCTCTCTCTCACACACACACACACACACACACACACACACACACACACAAAATGATCACCGACACTAAAATCCTCCAGCAATTAATCAGCTTTCCATCAAATTTCTCAGAGTTGTGTTGCCACGATGGGTAAAAACACCTTATACAAGCACGTGTAATAGGAGAGAAAGTGTAATAGGAGAGGAGAGAAAGTGTTACAGCAAATAACGCGTTAGAGGATGGAACGTATTATAGGAGAACGAGTTATAGTAATGGACGTGTTATAGGAAAGAACTTACTATACGAGAGGACGTGTTATAGGAGAAAATGTGTTATGGGAAAGTGGCATAGGGTGGAACGTTTATGGGAGAGAAAGTGGTGTAGGAGAGAACGTTCTAGGAGAGAAAGTACTATAAGAGAAAAAGTGACACAGGAGAGGACGTGTTATACGACAGCATGCAACAGCGGGGTTTCGCGAGGCGCCACAGCTGAAGGGTTCACGGCTCAAAATAGTTTACCGGGAAATATTTCAAACTGAACATGCGATTTTGGGACGAGCCGCTTCTTTTATTTTTATTTTTATTTTTTTTGTTACACCCGTGCTCGCAAAGCGACAGCCGGCGTTGTTTTGTTCGACTCTGTGTGTGTGTGTGTGTGTGTGTGTGTGTGTGAACAAAAAACTCAAAGTTTTTATCGATATTAACCAAACTTGGTGCAAGGAATTGTCACCCACAGAGTTAACCTATTGTCTTTGAGAGTAACATGTCCAAGGCCAAGGTCACTGGGCGAAAATGAAGTTTGATCTAGCAAAGTCAGCTTACATAGATTCTACCTAGTTTAGACCAAACTTGGTGGGAAGCCTGAGGGTAAGGCTGTAAGAGGGGATTTGATTTTGAGAACTACTCTAAAGTCAAGGGGACTGGACAAGCTCAAACACTGACCCGTGTGTCTTCGTGTGAACACAGCTTTGATCTGATGTGAACTAACCACGATGGACAGGATGAGGATCAGCCAAGGAGCTGATCTACTGTTTTTGAGAACAAGTCAAGAATGGGGGTCACATGGCAGGGTCAACTTAGTTTTTATCTCATTTCGACCATTAATTGTTGAATGATTCATGGGAATGCAAGGATAAGGGGAATCGAATTTGAGAACAATCAGTCAAAGGTCAAGGTCTGATAAAGGTCAAAGGTAATGGTCACAGGGCAAGGTAAACTTAAAGTTTTAATCAGATTTCGATTAAACTGGCGGTGGCTGAATCGGTAGAGAGGTGGCCTGCAGTCCTAACAGACCCAGGTTCGAATCCTCGCTGGGGCAGGGAACAGTTTAAGGATTTGAATTTCATAAAAGCAGACTTTATCGACCTACCATAAGACCCGCCGACATGTCGTAATAGTACCCCCGCTAATACCAATACGTATACCAGTCCTGTATGAAACAGCCCTAGCGTGTATTCAAAATGGACGGGGAGTATTTGCGCCGAAGTGGTGACACGTGGAGGTGTATGGCATGCAGGAGGACTACTGGGCCTTGGGAGCAGGCTGTGGAGCCTATCCCCAGAGTCGGGGGGGGGGGGGGGAGAAAAAAAAAAAAAAACGATGCAAGGGGATTACAGGTCAGGCAAGAATGAAGTAGTTTCATTTCCACAG
>NC_137053.1:57508579-57741079 GCF_032717465.1 Coenobita brevimanus
ACCAGCACAACACTCCCACTACAACACTAACATCACCACCACCACCACACCATACCACAAGTGCCAGACCACCACCACCACCACAATACTCCCACCACATCAACAGCACCACCACATCAACAGCCAACCACTACCACAGCCACCCTCGGTTCAGCCAAGAGCCAATGGTACTCTATTATTATTTTTTGTATTGAGGCGAAGATGCACTTGACAGGTTGGTGATGACTGGCTGAATGCAACATGTCCCAATAACATTTACTAACCCAAATTTCCCCCTCAGATATATGTTGTCAATTAATAATGCTAACGAGTCAAGAGATAATGAAGTAATGTTGCGTTCAGCCAATCATAACCAACCTGTCAAGTTCACCTTTGCCTTGATTAAAAAAAAAAAAATCTATCTATCTATCTATTGCCAGACGCCTCAATCCCGTTTGGGGTGGCCACAAACAAATCGCCTCCAAGTCGCCCTGTCCCCCGCCATTTCACTGCCCTGCTCCCAACTCACACCCCCCTCTCTCATATACCTCTCCACCCCATCCCTCCATCTCATCCTCGGCCTCCCCATCCCTCTTCCCCCCTCCACCTCACTCACATACACTCTCTTCGTCAGTCTTTCGCCCTCCATCCTCTCCACATGGCCAAACCACCTCAGTGTGTTCCTCATAACGCTTCCTATCACATCCACATCCACACCACAACGCTCCTTTATATCCTCATTCGTCAGCCTGTCTCTCCACGTGACTCCACAGGCTCCTCTTAAATAACTCATTTCCACTGCTCTCACTCTTGACTTGTGTCCTTCCAACAATGTCCAAGCTTCACTTCCGTACGTTAGAGTTGGTATAACAATACTGTCATGTAGTAACTTTTTCACTTCCATGCTCACTTCCCTGTTTCTTATCACTGCTTTCAAGGAACCAGCAACCTTTCTTCCCTGCTGTACCCTTTCAAGCACTTCACACTCCAAACCTCCATCCTTACTCATCACACTACCCAAATACTTAAACGTACTCACATTTTCCAATTCCTCACCATCTAACCTTGCTGTACATTCACTAACTTCACCTCTCTCAAAGACCATCACTTTACTCTTCCCTACATTCACCTTTAGGTTCCGTTTCTTACACACACTCTCTCAAACTCATCCACCAAGCCTTGCAGTTCCCCTTCGTCTTCACTCAACAACACAGTATCATCTGCAAACAACAGTACAGGGAGTTTCCAAACACTATCCTCTCTCACCAGGGCCACTCCAACATCCACTACCCTACCTTGTACCTCTTTTATTACCCCATCCATGTACAGATTGAACAACCATGGAGACATGACACATCCTTGTTTCAAACCAACTTTCAAAGAGAAAAATTCACTTAGTTCACCATCCACACGCACTGCAGCCTTCGCACCATCGTACATACTCTTCACAGCATTCAACAACTTCCCATCTACTCCATATATTCTTAACACTTTCCACAATCCTTGTCTATCCACCCTGTCATATGCTTTCTCCAAATCCATGAAAGCCGCATACAATTTCTTTCCCTTCTCTAGAAACTTTTCCACTAAAGATCTAAGAATGAATATCTGATCTACACAACCTCTTCCCTTCCTAAAGCCTCCAACTAATTTCTCTGTTCTTTCTCTAACTCTGTCTATATGTATCCTACCATACACTTTTCCTATTATACTAAGAAGACAAATGCCCCTATGATTACCACACACTTCTTTTTCCCCTTTTCCTTTGTACAAGGGAATAATTATACCTGACTTCCAATCCTCCGGGACTCTACCTTCCTCCCAGGCCAATCTGCACATCTTCCACATCCATTCTACTACTATCTCTCCCCCATGCTTCAGCATTTCACCACACACTCCATCAATTCCTGGGGCTTTCCCCGATTTAACTTTCTTCATTGCTTCCACAACTTCTATCCTACTGATTTCTTCCTGTCTTCTCACCTCCCTCCTTCTCCCAGCCATTCCCCAGCCACTTATACTTGCATTACTTCCATCCTCTACGTTCAACAATTCCTTAAAGTGTTCTCTCCATCTGCTCACTTTTTCTCCCTTCTCCACTAGTAATCTACCATTTTTATCTTTCACTCCCCTGCTAACTTCACTCCCACCCTGTCTTACTCTTTTCACTTCTCTCCAGAACATTTTCTTACAGTCCCTCCACTTTACACTCAAATTCCTTCCAAATTCCTCATCCACTCTCTTCTTACTCTCTCTTACTAATCTTTTCACTTCTCTCTTCCTTTCCACATATAACTCTCTCTTCCGCCTCTCAACTTCTTCCACGCCCCTATTTCTCACCCATTCATTGTATGCTTTCTTCTTTTGTGCCACAGCCTGTTTCACCTCTTCAGTCCACCACGCTGTTCCTTGTACCCCCTCCGCCTTCTCTTCCTTCCACACACCACATCACATGCTGCACATATTTCTTCTGTAAATATCTTACACACACCTTCCACGTCTCCCATCTGCTCCAATTCATATTTGCCCAATCGTTCCTCCACTTCTCTCTTATACTCTGCCTTTTTCTCATCCTCTTGTAACCTTTCCACTCTCCTTGCAACTACTCCTTCCTCTCGTCTTTCCCTTCTTCTATTCCTCCATCTCACTTGCATCCTAATTCTGGCCACCACCAAGTAGTGGTCAGAAAGTCCACTCCCCAACCTCTATACACTCTTGCATCCTTTACACATCTTCGCATCCTTTCATCCACACACACATAATCAATCATTGCCTTCCTTTCATTCAGTTCACCACCCACCCTTCTCATCACTCGCCATGTATACCTGTGGATCATTTTATGCCTGAAGAGGGTATTGGCTATCACCAACCCCCTCCCAGCACAAATGTCCACTAACGCACTCCCATTCTCATCTATCTCGGCAGGCACACCCCACTCACCAACTATTCCATCCACCTTCACAATCCCAACTTTACCATTCATATCACCAATCAAAAACACTCTCTCATTCCTTCCAAACTTTTCCATGCACATTTCCACATTTGTCCAGAACTCTTCTCTCACTCTTCTAGCACGATCTTGCGTTGGCGCATACACACACACAATCGCCCACATTTGTATTCCAACTTTCAACTTTACCCACACAATCCTTGACCCAACTGATCCATACTGTCTTATGCTCTTCTTCCATCTTTTACTCACAACTATACACACTCCTTCCTTTGCCCTCTCCTTCTCATCTACTCCTGCACATATACCCCATCCATACTCCCATTCTCTCACACTTTCTCCTCTCCATTTTGTTTCAGTTATTCCACATACATCCACTTTCGCACCCTCAAGCACCTGGACAATCTCTCTCTCTTTCACCTCATCATTCGCTCCTCTTACATTCCATGTACTCATTACCAAGTCCTTTGTCCGGTCCTGGGTCGTCATCGTTTGGTCAGTCCTTGTCCGAGGCTTCTTGTTTGTTTTTTTAGTTAGTTGTTTTCCGGGGAGGGGCACTAACCCTCCGCCAACCCTTTTAGTCGCCTTTTACGACAAGCAGGGATACTGGGGGAGTATTCTTGAAAACCCCCCTACCCCTACCCCTCTTCTCCGTTTCATCATCTATTCTTTCTCATCCCAACCTCTCTCATGGTCGATCGTTTCTCCTACTCATCTTCTTATTCCTATTTGTGTTTTGTTTCTTTACCTCTTCCTCTCACACCACCTCGACATCCTTTACAAAGCTCTTACAGCAACACATCCACACCACAACGCCAAATCAAACCCACAACCATTACACCGCACAATACCTCCACACACACCTCACTACAACCCCACACTACACAACACATTGCAACCTCACACACCACACCACACTACAACCCCACACACCACACCAAACTACAACCCCACACACCACACCAAACTACAACCCCACACACCACACCACACTACACCCCCTAACACCACACCACACTACAACCCCACAAACCACACCACACTACACCCCAACACACACCACACCACATTACACCACTACACACACACACCACACCACACTACACCCCCACACACCACACCACACTACACCCCCACACACCACACCACACTACACCCCCACACACCACACCACACTACACCACCACACACCACACCACATTACACCCCCACACACCACACCACATTACACCCCCACACACCACCACACTACACCACCACCATAACTCTATCTCACTCACCCAGGGACCACTGTAACCCTAGTGCTCCATAACTTTGTCCTCCTCCTCCTCCTCCTCCTCCTCCTCCTCCTCTTGCTCTCTTCGTTTCAGTCTTTTTCCTTCTTTTCCTATCCTCTCTTCCCTCTTCCCCTTCTCTTCCCCTGCCTCTTGTTCACCCTTTCTTTTCTTAGTCTACATTTTCCCTTCCTCCTCTCACAACACAACAGAATCCTTTTGAACATCACAGCACACCTCACCACAGTACATCACACCAAAACAGCACTACATCACAACAAACACACCACACCATACCACACCACACAACACATTATCACACCACACCATTATCAATATCGCACCCACACCAAATCACCATACCATCATAACAACAACCAAACCACACACCACACCATACCACCCCACGCCACAACTCTATCTCACTTCAGCCAGGGTTCACGTAACCTTAGCGCTCCACAACTCCGTCTTCCTCTCCTCCTCCTCTTGCTCTTCCTCCTCATTCTTTCTTGACTTCTCTTCGCTTTGTTTACCTCTTATCCTCCTTTTCCTCCTCCTCTTTTTTTTCCCGTGCTCTACTCCTCCTCTGTCTCTTATCCTTATTTTCCTTCACTCTTCCTCTTGCTCCTCCTGCTCTTCTTTTTTGTCGACAGTTTCCTCCTCCTCCTCTTTTTCCCTCCTCCTTTTCCTCATTTCGCAATTCACTTCTTTTTCTTTGCAAATAAAAAGATGAGGTGGTGTCAGCAGGTAGAAAGATGAGGCAGAGAGAAAATAAATCAGTGTGTCAGCAACAGACAGTAAAAGATCAGGTGTTGTCAGGAGGCGAGGGGTGAAGTGTTGTCAGCATGCAATAAAATACATAAATGAATGAATATAATAAATGAAATATCTGTCAGCATGAATAAACAACAAATTAATAATAATAAAAACATCCGTGTCAGCATGCAGGAGGTGTGTCAGCAAGCATAAAAGACCGACCGTGTCAGCAAATACTGTACAAGGGGTAGTGTCAGCGGTGGTCAGGCAGTGTGGGGGAGGTGGGGCCCAGGAAGCAAAGAGGTGGGGTTAAGAGGCGCTGGGAATGGTGCTGCCAATAAGGGGTGGCAGCACGCGGTGTCAGGCAGGGTGAGGCAGGGGTAGGGGAGGAGGTAGGCAAGGTGAGGCAAGGGGTAGGCAGGGTGAGCAGGGGGAAGGCAGGGGTAGGGGAGGGGGTAGACAGGGGCAGGCACAGGTAGGGGAGGGGGTAGGCAGGGGTAGGGGAGGGGGTAGGCAGGGTGACTATGGGATATAAAAGGGGTAAGGCTGGGTGGGCAGGGGTATGGGAGGGGGTAGGAAGGGTGAGGTAGGGGTAGGGGAGGGAATAGGCAGGGTGAGGCAGGGGTGTGGGAGGGAATAGACAGGGTGAGGCAGGGGTGTGGGAGGGGGTAGCAGGGTTAGGCAGGGGTATACGGGGGCAGGCAGGGTGAAGCAAGGGTAGGGGAGGGGGTAGGAGGGATGAGGCAGACGTATGGGAGGGGGTAGCAGGGTGAGGCAAGGGTAGAAGAGGGGGTAGCAGGGTTAGGCAGGGGTACGGGAGTGGGTAGCCAGGGTAAGGAAGGAGTCAAGAGAAGGGGAAGACAGGGCGAGGCAGGGTGTGAGGTAGGGGTTAGGTAAGAATGTGAGGTAAGGTATTAGGAAGGGTCAGAGCGAGGGAAGGTAGTTTGAGGTGGGGTGAGAGGTTGGGGTTAGGTAGGGTGCAAGGCAACGTTAGGCAGCGATCAAAGAAGGGGAAGACAGAGCGAGGCAGGGTAAGTAGGGCATGAAGTAGGGTGTGGCTTAGGTTATGAGGTAGTGTTTGATGCAGGGTGTGACGTAGGGGATACATAAGGGTGCGAGATAGTGTGAGTTTGGGGTTACATAGGGCGTAATAGGCAGGATAGGAGGCAGGGTAGGAGGCACGAGTCAGGCAGGAGAAAAGCAGAGCAAAGTATGATGTGAGGCAGGGTTCAGGTAATATGCTAAGCGGTGTTTTAGGCAAGGCTTAAGGCAGGATGAGACAAGGTGAGGCAGGATGTGTGTGTAAGGCAAAGGGTGTGAGGTAGGGGTTAGGCAAAGATAGGCAGAATGCGAGGGGTAAGGTGTGAGACAGGAGACTCCCCCCCCCCTCTCTCTCTCTCCAGGGTAGAAGGCAGGGATGAAGCGTGAAGATAGAATGTGACAGGAAGCAAGGAACACATCAGCCAGGAAAGGAAGTGGTGTGGATGGAAGGAGGAGGAGAGGCAGACTGAGAACGAGGTGGAGAGATCAGGTGCGAGAATATGTATTTCGTATGAATATCCCTGCATGATATTTACACAGTCTATGTCTAATAATACGATGGTACATATATCACACAAGAGAACCATAAGGAGTAATTCAGGAAGTTAATAAAGAGGTGCTAGACATATGAGAAAGGGGGTTGGGGTTGTTACTGAGTCAGGATAAAAAAAACCTGAAGGAGCTTTGAGTCACAGCCCCTTCACAAGATGCGGCGTCGGGTAATATAAAGAGAAACGGGATATACATGAGTCATTCAAAATTGTCCTTGGTGTTTCAAAATAAATAGCCAGAGAGAGTAGCGGCAAATGTATTTGAATCTTTCACTGCAATGGCGTTTAAAAGTTTAAAACCAAAAAGAGTTAACCGATACTCTTTTTATTTCAATGTCTCTTATTTTTCCACTGTACTGGCGTTTCAAAATACAAGCCAAAAAGTAAAACCACACTTTTTTTCCATTATTTTTTCTGAGAATACAATTACCTGAGAGCCGTAACATTTTGGGAAGGAGGGAGGGTGTACACACTAGTGACTAAAAGGAAGGTGGAGATCTGGAGAGACGGGGAGGGATTTGGAGACGGGAAGGGATCTGGAGAGACGGGGAGGGATTTGGAGACGGGAAGGGATCTGGAGAGACGGGGAGGGATTTGGAGAGATGGGGAGAGATTTGAAGAAACAGATGGATTTGGAGACGGGAAGGGATCTGGAGAGACGCGGAGGGATTTGGAGAGATGGGGAGAGATTTGAAGAGACAGGGATTTGGAGAGAAAGGGAATGATTTGGAGAGAAGGGAGGGATCTGGAGAGAGTGAGGAATTAGGAGAGATAGAGAGGAATTTGGAGAGACCGAGAGGGATTTGAAGAGACAGAGGGATCTGGAGAGAAAGGGAGGGTTTCGGAGAGAAAGGGAGGGATCTGGCGTTACAGGGAAGGATTCTAGAAGGGAAGAATAGAGAGAGAGAGAGAGAGAGAGAGAGAGAGAGAGAGAGAGAGAGAGCTAGGCATTGTTAAGAGGGAAAGTTGTGAGTGCTGGAGACAGGAAGGGGTGACGTGTGTGGAGGGGAGATGACGGCAGAAAAAATAAATAAATAAAACAATAAAAATAAATAAAGGGGAAGCCTATGAAGAGAGGGACTGGTGAGGTATGGAGACAAATTAAGAGTGACATTCCTTCATTCCACAGTAATTACAACACACGGCGCCGACATTCCCTCCTCGTCCGTCTTTCAGTCCTATTAGAAGTGACGTTGGAGATTTCGTGACGCCTGTTCCGTGGTGATTTATTCAGCAAATTACACCTCATTTTCCTCTAGTAATAATGCAAACTCTTTCAATGTTAACCCCTTCAGTCCGATGTTAAGTTCTGCTATTTTAATCTGGCTACCTCCTATTTCATTCGGCAGGGGGAAGGAGTGGGAGACCGTTTGCTGTAAGGGTGCGAAAGAAGGCTATATCTATACTACTTTTACTCTAACTTGGCCTAAAAGTGCTGTCCCTCCATCTTGAAAGCCGTGTTGTAACAATGGATTAACAGCAGAATATGACGACACGAAGAAGTGCTATGGTAAGGATGCAGAGCCGCAGTATTGTCTTTTTTGGCCACTGCCCTAAGAGAAATAAGCTGCAGTCTTTTTACCTTAACTTGACCCAGATTTTCGTCCTTATTGCAGCTTGCGTCAGGTAGGTCAGTGACAGAAAAAGACAATAGTATAATTCTACACCCTTCTCGTAACACTTCTTCATGACTAGCATCGTTTTCTAGTGTAAATCTATTACCACAACTCGGCATTCAAGATGGACAGATGGCAATTTTGGGCCAAGTTAGAGTGAAATGAGTATACAAAAGACGGAAATGTAAACCAGGATTGAGTTTAAAAATATATATAGTCTACCCAGTTTGAAAAATCTCTCCAGAACTGAGAACACGTGTAAGGAGATAAAATAATATGAAAAAAAACTGAAAAGGTTAAAACGATATAAATCACACAGGGGGATGTTAAGATATAATATGCAAAGTAAATGTTAAGATATAATATGCAAAGTAAACCGCTGAGGAAGAGGAGTTAGGAAGTCTCCTATGTCACCTGGGCCCGTATTCTCGTCGGTTGAGAAAGCTCCCTAACACCTTTCCCTAAGCGGCTTATTTTGCTTATTACAACTTACCGTCCTCTTCTGTGTTCCATAAATCATTCCAATAATGCCATACTAAGCAAAAACAACGTGCCAAATGATACTCGCCTGTTGTGTCCGAAAATAAATCACTAAGGAAGAGATGTCAGGGAGTTTCCATAATCAACGGGCCTAATGCACGCTGACTGGCTAAGTTTTTTCCCTTCAATCCGATGACGGGTTTTACTGTTTCACTCCTGCTACCTACAGACAATTGTACTCAGTTCTGGTTAGATTTCTAGTAGTGAAGGTGTAAATGAAGGTTGCATCTAAGCTCGCCAGCACGAAAAGTCTCTCCAAATCTCCAGCACGAAAGTCTCTCCAAATCTCCAGCACGAAAGTCTCTCCAAATCTCCAGCACGAAAGTCTCTCCAAATCTCCAGCTCGAAAGGTCTCTCCAAATCTCCAATTCGTCAAGTCTCTCCAAATCTCCAAATCCACTAGTCTCTCCAAATCTCCAGTTCGACAAGTCTCTCCAAATCTCCAATTCCACAAGTCTCTCTAAATCTTCAGCACGAAAAGTCTCTCCAAATCTCCAATTCGACGTCACTCCAAATCTCCAATTCGACATCTCTCCAAATCTCCAGCACGAAAAGTCTCCAAATCTCTTTTTGTGCATGGCAAGAACACCGTGAAAAATAATGTCATCGTATTATAAGGCTTCAAAAAGTGCTGACTTTTAGACGAAAAATTTTCAGCAAAATATGATCACAAAGGAAAAACAGTTTAATTATCTAGGTATTCATTTATTTTTTACACAGGCGCTATTTATGGTTACATGATGATTTTTTTCTTAAGTGCAAATAAATTGAGGAAAAACACAAAAGGATAAGAAGAAAACAGTTTTGCGCCTATCTCATCCCCCCCCCAAAAAAAAAAAAAAACTAAAGAGCACGCACGCACGCACGCACACACACACACACACACACACACACACACACACACACACACACACACACACACACACACACACACACACACACACACACACACACACACACACACACACACACACACACACACAAGGAATGTATAGAGGCAGGCCAGAGACATGAATGTAGAGTGAGGAATGTAGGAGGGGAGAGAGGAATGTGGGAGGAACGTATGGGAGGACTGGGGTAGAGGGGAGGAAAGGCAAAGGGATGAGGAAGGAAAGAGGGGAGAGGAAGGAAAGAGGGGAGAGGAAAGGAGGTGAGTGGAGATGAAATGAGGGAGGGAGATGCAAAGGAGATAAGAGAAGAGGGAGAGGAAAGGCGAAAAGAGAAGGGGGAGAGGAAAGGAGGTGAGCGGAGGGGGGGGGGAGGGGAGCGATGAATCAGGAGGAGGAGTGAGAGAGGAAAGGAGAGGAAGGAGGGAGAGGAGAGATGAGAGGGAGAGGGAGGAGATAGGATGCTAAGGAGACGATCTAGAAATGAATGACGAAGAAAAGTAGGTAAAAGAGGAATAAATAAAGAAGTGACTGGAGGAGGGCGGATAAACAGGAAATACATGGAGAAAAAACAATCTGAAACAGGGTAAGATGAATTAAGGAAGAGAGAATATATGAGGGAAGAATATAATGAGACAAATATTAACAGAAAATGAATGACTGAAGTAAACTGAGAAAAGTGAGGAAAAAGATAGAGGAAGAAAAATAAAAAAAGAGGAAGCTAAGGAAAATTAAGGAAGGAAAATGAGGCAGAAAACACTGAGGACAATATTCTGATGGCTAAGAAAACGGGAAGTGGAAAAAAAAAAGAACAAGGATAAAACTATGAGTGTGTGGAAAGGGTAGGTTTCTGGAAATTGTGCGAGTGTATGAAGGAATTTATGAGGATGTATGAAGGTGTATGGGGTGGACGGGAATGTATAAAGGAATGTATGAAAGTGTACTGGCATGATGAGAGGGGTGTAGGATGGAGGGGGGTATGTAGGGGGGGGGGATGTCCATACACTGAACTGCCAAGTGTATAAATGAATGTGTGAAAATGTACAGGTTGGATGGAGTGTGGGATGAACGGAGTGTATTATGGAATGCATGGGAGTGTATTGACATTGTGGGGGGTGTAGGATGGAGGGGGTGTAGGGGGAAGGGCATACACTGAGCTGCCCCCGGTAATAGAGAGAGTCACGTCAATCACGATGTCTGGCTCTCACTGATAATTGGCCTCAAGCAAATCCCTTTCTCTCTCTCTCTCTCTCTCTCTCTCTCTCTCTTATCCTTCCCTTTCCTCTCCCCTCCCCCGTTCTCTCTTATCCTTCCCTTTCCTCTCCCCTCCCCCGTCTTCTTTTCTCCCTCTCGCTCCTCCTTCTCCTCTTTCTTCTTCCCTCTTGACCTTTCCTCCTCGACTTCGCCCACTTGATATCTCTCTCCCTCTCTCTCTCTCTCTCTCTCTCTCTCTGTCTCGCTCGCTCTCTCTCTCTCTCTCTCTCTCTCTCTCTCTCTAAGTCCTTTCCAGCCTCCTCGCATCTCTCTTAATCCCCTCTTACTCTTTCTCTCTCCATTCTCCTCCAATTCCTCCTCTTTCTTTTGCTCTTCTTACTTCTCCTCCTTTGTCTCTTAGTTTCTCCTTCTGTTATTCCTCTATCCTTCGCCTCCTCCACTTCCATCTCTTTCCTTCCTTTTTCTTTCTCCTCTTTTCCATCCTTTTTTCCCTTCTTCCCTCCCATCTTCCATTTTCTGCTCTATCTCTTTCTTATTTCTTCTTATATTTCATCTTTCTTCCTCCTCTTCCCCCCCTTTCTTTCTCTTCTTCTCCTGCTCTTCCTCCTTCTCCATCTCCTCTCACCCACCTCCTCCTTCTCCTCCTCCTCCTCCTTTTACAGTCACGTCTTTTATTTCCCATGACAGACAAGACCTTCTACTCTGACAGCCCGCCTTATTACACGCTGATTCTCTTCAACCTGAGAGAGAGAGAGAGAGAGAGAGAGAGAGAGAGAGAGAGACAGAGAGAGAGAGAGAGGTCGGGGGGTGGGAGGAAGATGGAGGGAAAGGAGTATGCAATGTAATGAATGAGAAGAGAAAAAGGGGAAGTACGGGAGAACAAAATAAAGGAAAGAGGAAAATCAAGTAGAATGAGAGTATGAGGAGGGAGAGAGGAAGAGAGGAAGAAGGAGATGGGGAGGGTGAAACTAAGGAAGAAATAAAGACGGGAGCGAAGAAGAAGGAAAACGCGAAACCTGTAGAGGGGGAGGGGAAACAAGAGAGAGGAGAGTGGAAGGCAGAAGGAGGGCGAGAGGATGGAAGAAAGAACAGAGGAGTGAGGAAGATAGAGAGAATACAAGAAGACAGAGAGAAGTGGGAGGAAGCGAGAGGATAGAAAAGAGAGGGAGGAAGAAAGGAGAGGCGACATGGGAAGAAGTGAAAAGTAGGGGGAAAGGGGACCTGAAAAATGGAGAGTGGAGGGAAGCAGAATGGGATATAAAGAAAAAAAAATACATGAGGACCCCTTAATAAAATGCAGTGAATAAAATAAAAAAGACAACTATTTAATTATACAGAAATTCTCAACATGTTTGGTTTCATTCTCGTCGGTTAAGAAAGCCCCCTAACACCTCTTCCTTAGCGATTTACTTTTGGTTATGGGTGGTTAATATCCTTTTGTGCGTTGTTAAAGCAGTGTATGGCGATAATGGAAGAATTTATGTAACACAGAAGAGGACAGTAAGGTGTAATAAACAAAATAAATCGCTTAGACCAAGGTGTTAGGGAGCTTCCTCAACCGACGAGAATATGGGATCTGAACTCATTCTGTTATAAGAACTTACCAAATATTTACATTTTCCTCTTTACATTATTATTATTATTATTATTATTATTACTATTACTATTATTATTATTATCATTATTATTATTACTGCGCGCACTTACTGCATTATGGAAAATTACGAATATTTTACGAATGTCTGAAAACTTCAAAATATAACAACACCTTACAAAACATGCATCAAAGCTTCCATATTTTTCCACTCACATGTTATATTTTATCTTTAGTAGGTACAGTCGGCGTCAATAGTCCTGTCGCCCGTATTATTTTTGTTTCCTCCGCGATCTCTGAAAAATTAGTCTTGAAAATCCACAACAAACGCACTGGCAATGATCCGTGGCGGTAAATAAATAAATGAAATACAAATAGTTATTAGTGCCATCTGCTGCTCTTTATCCACACTTATTCTCGAAGTTCATAGAAAGAAGAGATGGAAGTTAGGACAGGACTTTTGCCGCCGACTGTACAGCATCATGAACAGAGAGAGAGAGAGAGAGAGAGAGAGAGAGAGGAATAAAACTGTACAGTATGGTAATTGCGAGAAAATAAAAATAACGCATTCGCCAAGAGTTTAAATAAAATAAATAAAACAATACATTAAAAGTTTCCATCTCATCCTCCAATTCCTTCTCCTCATTTTATTCTCATTGGTATAGCGTCACCTCATTGTCTATAATTCAAACTTTTCAAATATTTACCCAGACTTTCAAACTTTATCTCGGCTTTTTCGCTTCCCAGTTTTCTTCGCGGCTTTTGTTATATACGGGTTATGTATTTTTTAGAGGGCAAAAATGCGCTTCCCAAGTCCCGAGTAAAAATATATGATGTTGGCCTTCATATTTAATTATTTTGAAGTTTAAAAATGCTCATGCCTGTCCAGTTTTGATAATGGAAAAATTGATGATGATGATGATGATGATGATGATGATGATGATGATGATGATGATGATGAAGATGATGATGATGATGATGACGATGATTTTTTTTCCTTCCAAACTTTGTAGGCGATTTGTTTTTATGATAATGATGATTTTCTAGCTACTATTTTTAACACATCATCATCATCATCATCAACATCACAACTCTTATTCTCAGTCAAACGATAGGGTGAGATAGTATCCTGAAACAATGAAAAAGCATATATACAGAATTAGCTGCATAACCAGAGAAATGGACCCGACAATAATTCCAACATTATCAAAACCTTAAGAATAATGACTAAATCTAATAAGGAAAAACCACCTTCAATTTTTTTTTTGTGGGGGGGGGGACTTCATATAGTCTTACACCTCTTGGGGTAGAAATACAGGTACACTTTCAGCTAATAGGCCAAACAATCGAAATACATATTGTAATTTAATTTTTCACACTATATTAATAACTCTGCTGGGGATTCGCAGGTTACTATTGCGCGTTATTTTTTTTTCTAGCGTGTGAGCAAATCCTGAAACCATTTACACAGTCGGCTACCTTCACAGTATGGGGTTTACAATCTGCATATTAATAGTGTTCATTTTGCTGCGAGCCTCCGCAAAATGCAGCTAAATATGACGGCTGCATAACTGAGGCTACAAGTATTACATTTTACTGAATAATATCACCACTAAACCACCAGATATGAGTTGCAGCCTATAACAGATATATTATAATTGATATATTTTTCTTATTAATATTAGATCAGACGCTACAACAAATTTAGACAGCTATGGAAGCCAGAAATGATATACTTAGTTATTTTCTACCGACGGAAATACATTATCGCTCTTTAACTGACGGATTGCAATTAATTCAATTTGCATACTTATACCAATTTTATAACCACCCATTACTGTTCTATAATGAAGAAATCAATATGGGATAAGTTAATGTTTTTTTTTTTTTTCTTACCAAAACAAAATACAACTAGACATGATTGCTACACGGCAGAAAGTTAAGTTTTGTTGACTGATACCATACATGGCTAAATTTAAATATCTATACATGGTGTCTCAAGTCGTGACGCATTTACTGAACTTCAGGAGGTGATTCGTGGGTGAAATTTGAGAACAAAATCCTATATCAAAATGGCTCCAATTGTTAACCGTTACGGAACTAAAATTACTGATGATCTTATGGGTAAATTAGGGAGGCCATTTTCGGCCATAAGGTCATCAGTAATTGTACTGATGTAACAGTTAGCCTAAATATCACCTCAGATCCTGAAATACAACTATCTATCTATCTATCTATCTATATATATATATATATATATATATATATATATTGTTACGGAACAGAGAAAGATAATGTACACTTTAAGTGAGAATACTAAAAATCACTACTGTCCCGTAAAGTTCCAGGTTCAAAACAAAAGAGTTAGGTAAAATTACAAGTTAAAGTTTAATGCTCAAACTAACAACAAAACATTCAGAACTCATAAGGATAATGTAATGGCAAATAAACAGGTTAAATATATGGTTAACTGCAATAGCCTCTATTAACACGAAATTAGCAAGAGTAAATTTATCTAAGTCAGCCCTGATAAAATGAGATACCAGATAATACTCAGTGAATGCCAGATAAATTATTACAGATACAAACTATTATCAAAAATGACTGACATAAAACCCAACATTAATCAAAAACCTCACTAGGCCTAAGAATTAACCTTATGCTACACAGTACAAGAAAAAATGCAATAACACTTATACTCAAATCACACACAGCTGCTAGATGTTTGGAGATTTCTTGAGCACTCACAATAATAATATCTGTACAGGGGAGGAGAGAGATGTGAACAAAATGAGGAGCAGATCTAAGTGGCAATGATGCAGAGACTGAGCTCATTATATAGGGGCCAGCAGAGCTTGATACAACTTGTAAGAAGGACGCGCAAATGAAGCCATGGGGACAAAGAGTTGACAATCCCGCAATGAATAACAGAAAGGACGACTTACTCTACTATAACGGTAGAAGGGGGGAACTGAGGCAGAACACGCTCGTGATCAAACATGCAGCATACTGTGCGTTAAAATTACACAAAGGATGATGAAATCATTGGCTATGTAACAATATATATATATATATATATATATATATATATATATATATATATATATATATATATATATGTGTGTGTGTGTGTGTGTGTGTGTGTGTGTGTGTGACCGATAATTTGAGAGAGAGAGAGAGACAGACAGACAGAGGACAATGGCGGACACACGCCACACTGTAAGTAGGGATTACTCTGATGTCCCATTACTGCTTTCTCTCTCTCTCTCTCTCTCTCTCTCTTCCCCTGCTACTCTGACTAGGGAGTAAGAACTCTACTGGTGTTACGGCCAGACCTGCTCGTTGCAAATCTAAAGTTTATGTCTCTCTCTCTCTCTCTCTCTCTCTCTCTCTCTCACACACACACACACACACACACACACACACACACACACACACACACACACACACACACACACACACCTTCCCAGTTTCCATCACGCATAAACAGTACTTAGCATGAGAGGTGGGATTGAAACCCCCCCCCCACACCCATCCCTCTCTCCCTCCCTCTCAGCCCCCTCTCCTTGCCCTCCCTACCTCCTCTCTTTCTCTCTCTTGATTCATTCTCCTTTTTCCGTTTTCCTCCACTCATGTTCTTAACTTTTCCTCTGTAGTCTTCTCTCTCTTCCTCTCCTAAATTTTCACATCTCTCCCATAACCCATCTTTCTCTCTTTATTCCCTGTTTTCTTTCCTCCTCTCCTCTCTTCTCCACTTCTCTCCGCTCCTCTCCTTTTTCATGCATTCTTCCTTCGTCTCCTCCCATCTCCTCTACCGCACACCTTTCCTACATCCTTTCCGCTCTTCCTCTGTCATTCTGGTTTCTGCCCTTGTGTTTACAGTGGCTTCTGTTCTTTTTCCTCTCCTCTCCCATCCTCTCTATTCTCCTCTCCCCTCTCACCCTCCCCTCTTCTCCTCTCTTGTCTCATTTCCAGCCTCATCACCTTAAAACATGAAAGCCACAACACACACACACACACACACACACACACACACACACACACACACACACACACACACACTACACTCAGCTTACGTACAATACACTATTCTCACACACAATAATACACGGACAAACCTACAATTCTCTCTCTCTCTCTCTCTCTCTCTCTCTCTCTCTCTCGCACACACACACACACACACGCACACACACACACACACAGCTTACGTACAATACACCATTCTCACACAATAATTCACGGACCAACCTACAATTCTCTCTCTCTCTCTCTCTCTCTCACACACACACACACACACACACACAAATCCTCCTCCGACCCCCGGCTGACGTACTCCGCATATAGCCTATTTCGGAACGTCAGTCGGGAGGGGAAATGCCGGAAAAGGAAAAGCCAGCCTAACTCAAGCTGACGCCCTAATCTCCATCCATTTTCCTGTAAGCGTATCTGGCATTACCTTCCCTAAAAAAAATTTGAGTTCTAACCTAAATTAAAAAATCTTCACCACCACCACCACCACCATCATCATCATTACCACCACCACCTTCATCATCACTATCTTTATCACCATCACCACTTTCTCATATATCAAGGAAGTTTATCTTGGCCTATTTCTTGATGTCCTGCTTCCTTCACAATCTAACTTACACCTAACCTGTCATTTCATTTTCTAGCCTACTTTACCGCATCCAACTCTTATTTTCCCACCCTACTCAGTCCTATTTTATCTTAAGTTATCCTAGCCTACCAAGTATTAACCTAAGCTAATGTTATCTTACTTTCACCTAATGTAACCTGACCTATCCTAACCCAATTTATCCTACCCTGACCTCATCTAACTTACCCTAACCTAACCTAACCTGACCTACCCTGACATATCCAACCCAACAAACTACCCTGGTCTACCCTGTTTAAATTAACCACCTCCGCAAAAATAATCTAAAAACTCAAGCCTAATCAAGCCTAACAACCTAACCTAAGCTACTTAACTCAATCTACCCTAACCTAACCAAGCCTACTTATAATCTAACCTACTTTACCCTACCCGATCCTATCCTACTTCAATCTAACCTCAACTAACCTTAAACCGGCGTAATTCCAACCCGCCTAAGCCCGCGGAAAAAAAAAAAAAGGCCATTTCGGAGAGGGTTAAAAACTTGAATATGATGAAGAGCAGCCGCCAACGCCATCTGTCCGCCGCTTGATGAATCACAGACGGCGCGCGGGGAGGGAGAGGGGCATGTGTGAGACAGTGAGAGAGTGAGCGAGGGTGAGATACTGTGAGCAAGGGTGAGTGAGGCAGTGTATGAAAGACAGTAAGGTAGAGAGAGACAGTGAGAGTGAGCGCTGGTGAGATATCGTGAGCAAGGGTGAGTGGGTTAGGTACTGTGCGAGTGATAGTGAGGTAGTGTGTGAGAAAGTGAGCGAGGGTGTAAAATAATGTTAGCTAGGGCGCGTATGTGAGGTAGTGCGTGAGGCTGAAAAGCCAGTGTGTGTAAGAGACTGTGAACGTACTGTGTGAGACAGTGAGACGGACAGAGCAACGGCGCGAGATTATTGTAAGCAAAGGTGAGTGAGTGAAGGAGTGGGAGAGATAGTGAGTGAGACTCGGAGCGAGGGTGAGTAACAGAAATACTGATTAAAGAAGTGAGTGTGGGATAGCAAACGAGTGAGTCAGAGATAGTGAATGAGACGGTGTGATTATGTGTGTGAGTGGGCTACTGACTGCCATATAAACAGTGATATCTAAGGGAGTAAGAGAAAGATAACTCGAAAGTGAGATAGCGAGCGAGTGAGAGAGACAGTGGTATTTAAGGGAGTGAAAGAATAAAATAAAGAACGAAAGTGAGAGTAAAAAAGATAATTTGAGAGACAGGGAAGAAATACATCAAGTGAGAGAGTGACTGAGATACGAGTATTTAAAGAATGTGTCAAAAAGTGAGATACAGTGAGTGAGAAGGATTGAGGTAGAGAAAGTGAGAGAATCAGAGTCACGAGGCAGGAATGGAAGACAATGATTAATAGTGAGGTGGTGTGTGTGTGTGTGTGTGTGTGTGTGTGTGTGTGTGTGTGTGTGTGTGTGTGTGTGTGTGTGTGTGTGTGTGTGTGTGAGAGAGAGAGAGATTGTTTGCCTCTAGCTCACAAAGGGATCATCTGAGAGGGAAAGGGGTGGGGGGAGGAAGCTGGGAGTGAGGGAGGGGATAAAGGAGGAGGAGATGGGAGGGGGAAGAGGGAAGGGGTAACTAGGAGTGAGGGAGGGGGCGCTGGAGGGATGAGGGAGGAAGTGAGTGAGAAGGGGCTGGGGGTGAGGGGGGGTGGCGGGGGATGAGGGAAGGGGAACTGGGGGGATGAGGGAAGGGGAAATGGGGGGTAAAGGTGAGTGTGATGGGGGGGGGGGATGAGGGACGGGATGACGGAGGGTGAGGCAGTGGGTAAGGGAGGGAGAGTTGGAAAAGATGAAGGACCTTTTTCAGTGCAAGTCATCATCATCAAGAACTGAACCTTATCTCCATCATCATCATCATCATCATCATCATCGCCCTATTCCATGTATTACAAACGGACGTGAGTATCGTTTAAAAGAAAAATCTGAAAACACAAAACTATCATCAACGTGCCCCCCTCCCCCCAAAAAAAAGGACAATCCCTAAATTCATTAAACAATTTTCCAGAATCAGAAAATCGAAAAGAAAAATCGACAATAATAAAATAAAAGAAAATTACAAAATCCACTAACACAAAAATCGACAAAACAAAAATCCAAGACAAACATTCACAAACAAAATTAACACAACAATGACAAGAGTAAAAATTAAATAATACAAGTAGAAAAGGAAAATAAACTTAATAATGAACACAGGAATCAGAATAACAATAAATAAACCAAATAAACACTACAATAATGACAAATATAATATGTAAAAATAAATAAACTAAATAAAGCAATAAAACAGGTAAAGGCGACATTTATACTTATCCACCACAGCGTCCTCATCTAATTACCTGGAAAGAGAAAAAAATAGGTAAATTTAAGGATACCAATTAACTCTTTGACCGCCTCTCTCTCTCTCTCTCTCTCTCTCTCTCTGAATACCCAAGTGCATTTATTAGCAGCGAAGGTGATAATCGAGAGGGGAAAGGAGAGAGGAAGGGAAATGGAAAGGAGAATGGAGGGGAGAGGAAGGAGAAAATGAAGGAGAGGGGGAAGGAGAGAGAAGGAAAAGATGGAAGACAGGGAGAGAGAGAGAGAGAGAGAGAGAGAGAGAGAGAGAGAGAGAGAGAGAGAGAGAGAGAGAGGAAAGATGGGTAAGGAGAGATGGAGAGACGGAAAGGGAGGGGAAAAATGAGGAGGGGAAGGAAAGGACAGTAGGTGCGACGGGAGAGTATGGAAGAGAGAAAGCAAAATGACGAAAGGAGAGGAGAGTAGGCGAAAGGGGAGGGGTAGAGAGAGAGAGAGAGAGAGAGAGAGAGAGAGAGAGAGAGAGAGAGAGGAGGGAGGGGGGTGGAACTAAGAGGAGACCAACACAATACCCTCAGTTAAGGTGTTGACCAATACAAGCAGAAAAACACATACAAAAAAAACATATGGAAGAGTCAGTTGAGATATGGCAGCTGGGAAGAAGGGGGGAGGAGGAGGAGGAGGAGGAGGAGGATAGAAAGTAAAGAGATAGGAAAGAGAAGCTAAATGCAATAAATGAAGGTGAAGGAAAAACGAACGATTAATAGGAAATGAGGAGACTCAACAGGAATAAAGAACTGATAATCACGATGTAAATAAATAAATACGCAAAGGATGGAAAGAGAACGTAATACAAAATACGCAATCGTAGTAAATGGGTTCTCTCAGGCCCTTAAGACAGCTGAGTAAAATCGTCTTGTATTATTTCCTGTTGGTAAGGTTTTTATCTTATCTTTTATCACCGCCACTTTCCACATCCTCTTATCGTATCGTTCACTGCCTGTCTTTACTGTTTATTAAGTTGGGGAAAATGCTTGGAGATCTTTTGCTGGACCAACTCTTACAGGATGCGGCGTGTGTGTGTGTGTGTGTGTGTGTGTGTGTGTGTGTGTGTGTGTGTGTGTGTGTGTGTGTGTGTGTGTGTGTGTGTGTGTGTGTGTGTGTGTGTGTGTGTGAGAGAGAGAGAGAGAGAGAGAGAGAGAGAATAACAAGGAGGGTGACCTGTGTACCAATCCTCTCCAGGGGTCCTACAGCTTGTTACCAGAGCATTACTACCAGACACACACATATACATACATATATACACACATACATACATACACACATACCTTACATACATACATCCACATACACAATTATACACGCTAAACAAACAAACATTTATCTATTTATTGACCACATCCATTCTTTTAATTATTTAGCACATATACATAATGGTGATTCAGGGGTTATCGCTTTCGTCTTCTGACCCGAGATGCCTAGATTATATAAGGATTTGAAGTTACGTGAGGAGGATACTTAAATTCAGTGCCGATATATATGCTTTTTCTTACACTAACTTGGTCCAGATTTTCGTCCTACTTGCAACTTATTTCACGTAGCTCAGTGGCAGAAAAAGACAATGCTACCGCTCTACATCCTTTCCATAGCACTACTTCGTGACTAGCATCATATTCTAGTGTTATTTATTCTTATAACCCATCATTCCATACGGAGAGATGGGAATTTTAGAGTACAACGAGTGTAGTATGTCCTTTCATATACAAACATCTACATTAACCTTTCATATCTTTAAAAACGGTATGCATTAACGAAAGAAAGTGTTGTATATTGGCATGTACTTCAAACATGCTGGATGCTTCCCTCCTATTCCCCCCCCCTTCTCTCTCTCTCTCTCTCTCTCTTCCCATTTACCTACGCCGGCTTTCCCTAAGTATCCTTTTCCCTTAATTAACCATCCTCTTTCTCTCCTATCCCTTACCTACCTACCTAACTTTACTACCTACCTATATACCTACCTACCTACTGACCCAATCTCCCTGTCCACCTACTTCACCATCATCGTCCCTGCCTACTTACCCACTACCTACCAACCTGATTTTATCTTCTTCCCTTTTTACCTACTATTCTTACTCGTACCACCGTCTTTCCCGCTTCTTACCTACCTAACGACTTACCTTCCTATCACGTTTTCCTTTCTACACTATCCAAATTACCTACCTACCTACCTACATACCATGGCCGTCTATTCTTATGTCTCGCACGCAACTACCTACCTACCTACTTACTAACCTACCTACCTGCCGATCAACCTACCAACTAACTAACCAACCAACATACCTATCAACCAACCAACCAACCAAACAACCGACCGACCAATCTCCTTCCCTCCCTCCCTACCTACTGAACTACCTACCAACCTACCACCGATGTCTCCCAACTACCCAGCTCCCTGTCGTCTCGTCTAATCCTGCTGTCTTCCCCTCACCCACTTGCTGCCGGGCCGGAGTACCTTTAAACCCCGTAAGTACCAGGGTAAGTACACCGTAAGTAGCCGGGAAGTAGCACACAGGGATCCCGCCAGTCCACCCAATACACTTACACTGGTCCTCTTCCATTTCATTGAGGTTTTAGTGAGGGGGTGTGGGGGGAGGTGGAGGAGGGGGGGGGTAGTGGGTTATGGGGAACTGTGGTGCGCTTCCTCTCTCAACTCTCTAACTAGTACAGGACGCCTTCATGCGGTGGCATCAATACAGCCAGGCGGCGGGGTTGACCGGTTATGCAAATGACTCTAAATCCACCTCCCTCTCCCATGAAACGAGAATTATGGACTGGGGGAAATGGGTAACTTTAGCCTGCAGTTCACTGGGTTCATGTCTAAATAGGGTTCATGTCTAAATAAAAGGCAAAAAACAACAACAAAAACAACAACAACAACAACCCTCTGACGTCTTAGATTTCCCTCAGCTGATCAAATTAATCTAGTGTTAACCTGACCAGAGTACTTTTTTTGGGGGGATAGAAGCCGAGAGAGAGAGAGGAATTCTTTTCAGCCCAGGACGTCTTTATTTCATTCTTACTACTTTGAAAGGCTTTTATTTAGCACAGGAGACTGAACTATACCCTTCATTAACCCTTTCAGTACGAGAGGTATTTCCCATATTGAACAAAATCATGAATAAAGAAGGTAATAAAGAGAATGAAATGTATAAAAAAAATCTTAGTTATGGGGTCAATCTTTCAAGGCCTTGAGAAAAATAAATAATGTTTGAATAAAATAGTGAATAAAGAATGTAAAAAAAAAAGTATGAAAAAAAAAAAAATCTTAGTAATGGGGTCAAACTATCAAGGACTTGTGTATAAATAATTATCTATAATACGAACACTGGACCAAAAACATATCTCGTTGGAGGGGTACGGTGATATTCTAAATGATCAACACAGCTCGCGACGGGTGTAAATTATTAGCGGATTATCATCTTAACGTGTCCATGATAACAAATACTGGCTTGGAATTGTTACAAGCTGGAAATATATGGCATCTTAAATAAATAAATAAATACATAGAGGTTCCCGGTATACCATGGTGGCCTAGTATCATCGGGCATTTGGAATCCTTAACAAAGCAAGTATATATACCAACGTGAACTAGAATCACCTGGCATTCTGCAATCCTCAATAAAGCAGGTATACCAAAGTGGGCTGGAATCACAGGGGATTTCGCAACCATTATCGTCTCCGGTTTCCGACTTTTCCAAGAAGCGTACCTTGATACTTTTTTTTATCGTGTACATATATTATTTGTGCTACTAAAATAATAAAATATCGGGTATGCTCTGTAGGGTGTACAATGTGTACATATTTTATTACCTGGCTACATAGCGTGATACAGTACAATAACCTATACTTTATGAGGTGTACATATTTGATTACCTGGCTACAAGGCTTGATATCGTGTGTGTGTATACATTTATTATATATATATATATATATATATATATATATATATATATATATATATATATATATATATATATATATATATATAATCGTGTGTGTATATACGGTATATATATATATATATATATATATATATATATATATATATATATATATATATATATATATATATATATATATATATAATGATGACGATGATGATGATGATGATGATGTGACGACGACGACGATGATGATGTACGGTACTTGAACTACTGACCCAAACTGTAGGTGGCGTGACATGACAGTAAATTACTAAGTACTTGCACTATGATGTACTATGGCGACAAAGGTTTGCAAGTACAGTGTGGCCATCATTTATCTGCTATAAAGCAACTGAGGCCGCACATAAAACACCACTCCAATAATATGTACGTATATATATGAAGGACGGAAAAATGAAAAAAAAAAAAAAATGGCAAGCTAAGGCCATCTCTCTGTCTCAGTCTGTCTCTGTGTCTGTCTGTCTGTCTGTCTCTCTCTCTAAGAGACGGGGTAGGTAGAAACTAAAATGAACGAAGACAGTAACGTTAACTCCTTCACTACGACGATCATTTCTGATATAATTCTCTGTACCGCTAAACGATTTTACTCAACTTACTGAGACACACCTCACGCCTCTTCCTTAGCGATTCATTCTGCACATAATACCTCAATTTTCCCTTATATAATACTGACGCAAAATTTGTCGACAATAATCATAGCGTATACGAAACAAAGAAAAAACCATTAAAGTGTAATATGCTGAATGAATCGCTATGGGAAAGGTGCCAATAAGCCTCCCAACGCCACGAATAATTTTTACTACAAGAGGTCCCCCCGAAATTAAACAAAATCGCCTGGGTGTAGTATGAGGAAAGAAGAAAAATTCAAGGCAGTAGTTGTAATATGAATGTAAGTTAGATATACGCGTCTGGGGTAGGCAAGAATAAAGGTAATGGCTGAAGTGGAATGGTACTGTAGTTGGACGCCTTCACACGCTGGCATCCACGTAACAGGGCGGGTCCGCTGCCTGGTTATAGCCTACATACCTCCCTGAACTCCCGCCCTAGTCCCTGACAGGAGGATGGCGGACTTGAGAGCCATTTCAGGCAACAGTTCACCGTTTTCAAGCTCGCATGAACCTTGGGACACACCACACACACACACACACACACACACACACACACACACACACACACACACACACAAGTACGGTACTGGAGTAAATGTCATGTGTTCAAAGCGTTAACCTTCCCGCTGTTAAAGTGTCATTCACGGCATTCATCCTGAAGCAATGAAAAGTTGTCTCCTAAGTGTATAAATTAGTGCTCTGCTACTGAATATATATATATATATATATATATATATATATATATATATATATATATATATATATATATATATATATATATATATATATATATATATATATATATATATATATATATATATATATTCTATTAATGTGTCCGACTCTGGGCACAGACTTAACCGTCCCTTCCCTGTGGTTCATCACTACTTTTGCTCTATTACCCACCCTCCATATATGAATACATGCTAAAGCAGTCTCATGCAAAACTAGCGCAGAAATACTGGCGCGTTATTTTAAAACATGTTGCAGGGTCTTCTGGAAAAACAGTAAGGTCAGTTTTGAAAAAAATGAATTTGAAAAAAGGTTATTATCAGTGTTCCCTGCCCCATCCTGGGATCGAACCCACGTTATTCTGGACAACAAGCCAGCTCTCTAACCACCCGACCATCACAACCAAGTGTATATAATGTTGGTAGACAGGCAGACACACAGATAGACACACACACACACACACACACACACACACACACACATACACCGCTCGCTGGTGCAGTGGTAACGCTCTCGCTTGCCAACTGGTGGACGGGAGTTCGCACCTCGCTCAGGTTGCAAAAAGTTTCACTGACGAAGTGGGTGGTTACTGTCCCCCTTGAGCAAGGGGACGGGTGTGTGCGTGTGTGAAGGTCACAGCCTTGCCCTTAGATCGGACTATATGAGCTCTTAGCTCCCTTCCGGGAGGGTAAAAGCTGACGATCACGACCATCAAGTGATCCTGACCGACCCGGTGAATTACACACACACACACACACACACACACACACACACACACACACACACACAGTGACAGACAAACATAAACAGTGACAGATAAACACAGAGTGAGAGACAGACAACGATAGGCAGACAGATCAGACAGAAAGATCAATAGACAAACAGATATACAGCCACAAACATATATACCCCGTGTCTACTATTCAAGAGGCAGCGTGACTGTGGCGGTGTCCCATCACGTGCGTCGTCCACAAAAATTATGGTCAAAAACTTACACAGAGGAACTTCAAGGATGATACATGGCACTGGATTAAGACCCTTTGTGATGCTGTATTCTTTGGTGATGGTTCCCTTACTCTATTCACCTATTTATTACCTCTCTCTCTCTCTCTCTCTCTCTCTCTCTCTCTCTCTCTCCTTCCTGTGTGTGTGTGTGTGTGTGTGTGTGTGTGTGTGTGTGTGTGTGTGTGTGTGTGTGTGTGTGTGTGTGTGTGTGTGAGAGTGAGAGAGAGAGAGGGGGGGACTCAACTTTTCCAATCCAAAACCAGGTAACCCCCTGTATCAATAGGCTGGTAGCTACTGACCAAATATAAATCAAGTTCCGATAAATATGTCATGGGTCAAAGGTCAAGGTCACAGGAGCGTTAAATCTTCCCCAGGCGGGCGGTTGGATCTCGTCTCGGGGGAATCGTAGTCTTTTCATTTTATCAGCATTGTACTGACTCTGGTTGGCATCATTTTATTCTTGCATCTACCACCAGACGATTTTATTCAACTTACGGACGGCCTCTCGTACTGAAAGGGTTTATGAAGACTACATATAACACTTCAAATGTCAAAAGTCTGTCCTGTACGGAATAAAATAATCAGCAAACAGGAAAAAAAAAAAAGACATATGATGATGGTTATATTAAGGTCAGGACATATAACTTCGTGAGGTTATAATCGTCTTCACAAACACCTTCCATACGAGAGGTCTTTCCTTAAGGTGAATAAAGTAACTCATCTTCGCCACAACTACTTAACTCTTCTACTGACTCCTTTACTTCATACTCAGTCTCTTATTTTTTTTTTTATCATCCCCTCACTGAACAATTACGGTACACACGTATTCACCCTCCTTCACATACTCCTTTACGTATCAATGTCACCTGCACCTTTGCGACACACATAAACAACACCCAAGCTCCTTACCTATCACTATCGTGATCTTTTCTACACAAATAAAGGTACACACACACACACACACACACACACACACACACACACACACACACACACACACACACGACAAATATATAGTCCTCCCTTACATATTCATCCACTTCCTTAATTTCGCTTCATAATCTCAAGAATACACAAATTTAAAAAATAAACTGCCTTTTCTCATACACTCACTCATTATATCAAACTCTCATTCACGTTTTCAGTTCCTCTTCATTATCTTTAAAATACACAACCCTCACAAAGATCCCTAAAAAATAACTGCAAATATACTTCTTTACTAACCAATTTCCTCTACAAACAAACAGCCTTTCCTTCTCTCATAAACCTTTAGTTATTTATCAATTTCACCAACAAATACATCCGCCTTTCTCGTTTACTTTCTCTCTCATATACTCATTTACTTGCCATTTTTTTGTTCATCTTCCTTACGTATAATAAGCTCTAAAAATCTCCCCCATATGGTTCTTTACTTAACAATTTCCCCAGCAATTTCCATCCTCCCACAAAATGGACAAACTTCGCCTTCATTTTCTCACAAATAAACAACTCTCACAAATGGCAACCCAAAAAGAAATATATCTAATGTATTTCTTGACTGATCAATTTCCCTCATTAACAGTTTTTCCCAATAAACCTCCTTCCCTCATATACTACTTGACTTTATTACTTCCCCTTTACTTGCAACAAATACACAACCCTCACAAGTGCAACCCTGTAGGAAATACATCCAATATACTCCTTTACTAATCAAGTTCCCCTTATAAACATTTCTCCCAACAAACAAAGCATCCTCCCTCATACACCCAAGACTTTATCAATTGGCTCCATCTTATCATTTACCCTAATTTCCCTTTAAAACATTTTCCCTGACAAACAAAGCATTTCCCTCTATAAACATTCTCCTGAACCAACGAGGCATCCTCCCTCAAACACCCAGGATTTTATCAATTGGCTCCATCTTCTCACTGACCCTAATTTCCCTTTATAAATATCTTCCCCCACCAAAGCATTTCCCTCTATAAACATTCTCCCCAACCAACAAGGCATCCTTCCTCATATACCCAGGACTTTATCAATTGGCCCCATTTTCTCATTTACCCCCCGGCCAGCCCTGCAGGTGACGCCCTTAATTAATAAAAGCACAGCTAAAAATGGCATGATGGTCTGAGGAGAGAGGTCGGCTCCCAGATTAAATGGTAAATTATGCACGAGGCTTGGAGGAGCTGGAGGGAAGGAAGGAGGGAAAAGTAGGGGTGGAGGGAAGTAAGGAGGGAAGAAGTAGGGGGAAGACGAGGTAGATGGGGAGGAGGGCAGTACAGGTAGGGGTGCAGGGAAGGAGAGGTTAGGGTGGCAGGAAGGAAGGAGACAGGATGAGAAAGGTACGGGTGGAAGGAAGGAGAGGCAGAGGTGGGGGAAAAGATGGAGAAGCAGGGGATGAAGGGAGGAGGAAGGAAGGAAGGAAGGAGGTAGGGGTGGAGGGAAGGGGTAGACGATGGAGAGAAGGAGACCAAGGAGCAGGAGAGAAGAAAGAAAGAGGGATTAAAAGGGAAGGAATGAGGTACGAGGCAGTAAATGCAGATGGAAGGTGTATGGCTGAGGTAGGCAGTGGGGGTGGGAGGGAAGAAAAGCAGGCGTATGATTAAGAGAGGGAAGAAGAGGAGGGAGGTAAGATGGGGTAGGGAGAAGAGAGAGGGAGGTAAGTCGACGTAGGGTGAAGAGGGACGGCAGTATGACGACGTAGGGAGAAGAGGGAGGAAGGTAAGTCGACGTAGGGAGAAGAGGGAGGGAGGTAAGATGAGGCAGGGAGAAGAGGGATGGAGGTAAGATGAGGTAGGGAGAAGTGGGAGAGAGGTAAGATGACGTAAGAAGATGGGGGCGGTACTTGGTCAGAGATGGAAGGAAAGAATATGAAGGAAGGTTGAGGAGGAAGGAATGAGAAATGTAGCTGAGGGGAGGGGAGAAGATACGAGGGAGGGAGGGAGAAGAGGGGAGGGAGGAAGTGTAGAGATGAGGGAGGAAAAGAAAGAATAAAGGAGGCATGAAAGATGAAATGGAGAGGGGGCAATTCCGTTTATTTTTTAATGGAGGATAGTTTTGGAGGGAGATTTTTGGGATTAGTTATTTTGGAGGGAGGGATTTTTTACTTCTAATGGGGGAGAGATTTTTGGAGGGTGAGAGATGTATGGAGGGATTTTCTTTGTCACTTTATTTTTTAGGGGGAGATTTTAGGGGAGGATTATTTGGAGGAGGAGAAAATGGGGAGATATTTAAATTTTTGGAGGGGTGAAGGAAGCTGAGAGAGAGAGAGATGATGATGATGATGAAGTGAGAAAGAAAGTGCCACTGCATATAACACCCTCTGAATTGACACTCACCCGCATTATTCTATTTACTTGCATATATTATTTGACTTTCCCCTTTCTCGCTTCCTTTTGTCTCTTGATTAGTCTGTCTGTCTTCATATATGTCTTCTTTAATCCCTTTTTCTCTTATTTCTCTCACTTTTGTTTCTCATTTTCAGTCTCTTCTACCTTTTCGTCTTTTCTGTCTCCCTTCTCTCCTCCCTCTTTGACTATTCTACCTATTTTCCCAACCTCTCTCTCTCTCTCTCTTCCCCGAAATCATCTGCCCCTCGTATCAGTCAACAGGGGAAATATAAGGCAATATTAACTGAGCTCCCCTGACAAGCATCCCCCTTCTCTCTCTCTCTCTCTCTCTCTCAGCTTACCAATTCCTTAAAATGTCATAAACTCAAAATAAGTATAGAGATAATAATAATAAACTCGAGAATCAACTTCCTAATCTTCCCTCCTTCCTCTCTCTCTCTCTCTCTCTCTCTTTCATAAGCCAGCCACAATCTCACACACCATAAAAATCCCTTCACTCACTTTCTCTCTCCCTCTCTCTCTCTCTCTCACACACACACACACACACACACACACACACACACACACACACACAACACCCAAAATCCCCTCTCAAAGCCCCTAGTCTCACACACCCCAAAAAAAAACCCTCCAGATTACAGCCCCCCTCCCCTTCATCCTTCAGCTGGGCCGGGCAATTTAGATGTAACTCAATCACAGCCTTAACTATGATTTCCCTCGGCACTCACACACACCACGTCGCTACTCGGTTAATCTCGCTCGTGGGGGAGGGAGAAGGAGGGGGGTTGAGAGGGTGGGGAGGGGAAGGAGGGGGGCTGAGAGGGTGGGGAGGGGAGGAGAAGCGGGTTGGGAAGGGTGGAGGATGGGAAGTTTGAGATCCGTGACGGGAGGGATAAGATGGGTGAAGGGGGATGAGGTGCGTGGACGGGGTTGATATGGATGGAAGGGGATGAGATTGGTGGGGAGATGAGATAAGTGGAGGGGGATGAGATAGGTAGAGAGGGGTGAGATAGGTGGAGGGGGATGAGACCGGTGGAGAGGAATAAGACAGGTGGAGGGGGTATAAGACAGGTGGAGGGGGGAAGATAGGTGGAGGGGGGAAGGTAAGTGGAGATGGAATGAGATTGGTGTAGGAATGAGATGGGTGAAGAGGAATGAGATAGGTGGAGGGGGAGGAGATAGGTGGAGGGAAATGAGACAGGTGGAGAGGGGTTGACACAGGTGGAGGGGGGATGAGATAGGTGGAGAGGAATGAGACAGGTGGAGGGGAGATGAGATAGGTGGAGGGAAATGAGACAGGTGGAGGGAGAGGAGATAGGTGGAGGGAAATGAGACAGGTGGAGAGGGGTTGACACAGGTGGAGGGGGGATGAGATAGGTGGCGGGGGGATGAGACAGGTGGAGAGGGGATGAGACAGGTGGAGAGGGGATGAGACAGGTGGAGGAGGGGATGTGATTGGTGGTGGGGCGATGAGGCTAGTGGAGATGGATGAGATAGGTGGAGGAAGGGAGGGATGATACTCGCCTTCATCAACACCTTCACTACGGGACAGCTCTCCATAGCGGAAGAAAATCGTCTGAACATAAAATACGAAAGACAATAACGTACTGACAGGATACTGTTCCTTCTCCCGCACCAAATGACAATGCTCGTGACGATTTCATTCAGTTTTGGGGAGACCACATAAAAAAACTAAAAAAAAAACCGTCTGGTGATTGCCTAGTAAAGAAAGAAAAACTCGGAATGACAAGGTTAATATCTTCAGTAAAATGAAAGTTCTCAAGCGTTATAACCCCAGCCATGAAAGCCAAGGAGCTGAAACCGCATCTTTTATATTACTTCAGACTCTATCAAGGTTTCTGAGTCATGTATACCAACTTTCCAAACACCCTTATCTACTTTTAACTTTATTTCCGTCGACTTCACTAAACTTTTCTCGACGCAAATCTCGGAGCAAAAACCGCTGCACCTATACAGTGGTAAGCTTTATCCAGGTTTTTACGCTGTTAATAAATAAATAAATAATAAAATCTAACCCCCCCCCTCTCTCTCTCTCTTTCACCTTCCTAAAGCTAATATTTCCTACGACTTCTCACTCCAAATCTCGGACCATACATTATAGTACAGAATGAATAACATTACTGTGTATCAAAGTTATTCCGTATATCAACTTTCCGAACTCCCTTACGTTCTTACAACCTTATTTCCTTTGCTTTACATTTTTTTTTTTTACTATTACTTGGCCTAAAACTGCCATTCTCTCTATCTTGCATGATGAATCGAAATGGCAGATTAACACGAGAAAAAAATGCTGATCACGAAAAAAGGCCATGGAAAGGATAGCCGTGGCAGTCTTACTCAGCACCTGATCTACGTTAGGCAAGTTACAAAAAGGGCAATATTCTGGGCCAAGTTACGATGAAAGAACTATGTCAACCCTTACACACTCGATTAGTTCTTCTCGATCAACATTACCCCCACATCGCAAACCTCGGAGCCGAAAAAAAACAGCATCTGTATTTCGGTATCTTATATTCGGTTCTTCTTCTCCTTCCTCCTCCTCCTCCTCCTCCTCATCATCATCATCATCATCATCATCATCATCATCATCATCATCATCATCATCATCATGCCTCACTTTCCATATACCTAAATTTAATCCATGTATTACCAGAGTCTTATTTCCCACGTTCATCATCATCATCATCATGCCTCACTTTCCATATACCTAAATTTAATCCATGTATTACCAGAGTCTTATTTCCCACGTTCTTTTTTCCTTTGCAAATCTCCGATCGAAACCGCAGTATTTGCACACCGGCAAGGCTCTCGTAATCAACACTTTTATTTTATTTTATTTTATTTTTTTGGAAGAACTAGCAACATGGGAAGAGTCGGCAATCTTGAGTTAGAAAGAATAAAGTTATGCCCATCGACTGTATAAGCGTTCATTAAGGCAGATACAAGACTTGAGGAAGGGAGTATTTGTGACCTCCTTGTCCCTGTGTTCCAGCATTCTCCTTCCGTTGTCCATCCTATAATATGAAATCACAGTTACGGCAGAAAATGTTCGAAGTTTGTTTATCATTTATCGTCATGGTTATTTCGGTCTGATTCTGATAGTTTCCTTATCTTTCTTGCGAGAGAGAGAGAGAGAGAGAGAGAGAGAGAGAGAGAGAGAGAGAGAGAGAGAGAGAGAGAAGAGGGGGTCAGCTACCACAAAAAATACTCCAAAGTTTCTTTATGAACCATCATCCTTGTTATTACGGCCTGGTTCTGATGCTTTTCTTGTCCCCCCTTCAAAAAGATCATAATTACGACACAATGCAGGTCGTAAACGCCTTGGTGAATCTCGTTCCAAGTCTCTGAGCTACATAAACAGCTTCCGAACTCTCTTACTTTCAAATAACTTCATCCCACTAAAATTCGTTGCCCCTGGTGTGAAGAACTCTGATAATTCGTAAAAGTGAAATCGTGTTCAATTGGTACTGGTGGTAGTTCAGAATCCTTGGCCCCTATGTCATATTGTACCGTACTGCACCGCAAGGATAACATTTTTTTTTTTCTCAAGTGGGTGTACTACAATACTTTCAATGTCCCACTTCTCTTTATTTCCAACCTCTATTACTTTCAAACAGCTTAACTCCCTGTACTGCCAACCAATGATTTCTTTTAAAAATTTCTGACACAAACCTCGGATGTCACCATTATCATCGTCATCATCATCATCACCATCCGTTTTCCAAGCTATATAATTCCCGAACCCTCTTCTTTTATAACTTTCTTCACTGTCCTAAGCCCACAATTTTGTCCCCACTCCCTCAAACTCTATTTCGAACACTTTTACTATAATTTTATTCTAAGTATTACCAAACATTCGAAAAGCTCTTCCTTTCACCCAACGCTCTTCTGTTACTATACTCTTTCCATCATAACGACCCAAATTTTGATCTCACGTAGTTTGACTATATAGAACAACACCAGTACTATGGCCCTACACAGCACTTCCTCGTGACTATCGCTGTTCTGGTGTTAATGTCTTGATAGAGCTCAGAATTCAAGATGGAGATGACAATTTTAGACCATGCGAAAGTGACGAGAATATACCAAACCCACAATTTCTAAAAACCTTCCTCTATTTCCAGTGTCGCTTACTTTCAAATAACTTCATTCCCTGTACTACCAAAAACCACGATATCTCAAAACTTTTCCCGATGCCTCCCGACAGTGCAAACATCGGCAGGCGGAACCGTAACATCGGGAGCCGGAACCGTAGCATCGTCCCCCCATAACCGACACTAATAATTCGGATTCTTAAAACTTTTTCCCGCCGTCCCCGAAGCCTCGTTGTACCCCGAAACTTCTGTCCCACTTATCGTTACTTTCCCGTGCCCCCTCCTCCACCCCCCCCCACCCCTCCGATCCGCCCCGCCCTCTGTATCATGGCAAAGTTTCCTCGCCTGCCCAGATTTCGTCGAGTTTCGTGAATTGTCGTAGCATTTCGGAGGGTTTCGTGGCGTTCTGTGGGTTTTATAGTAGGGTTATGGAGGATTTCGTGGTGCTGGATGGGTTTTCGTAATGTTTCGGAGGATTTTGTGGTGTTTCCTGTGGGTTGTCGAAGCGTGTCCAAGTATTTCGTAGCGTTTCGTGGGCTGTCGTAGGGATTCAGAGGATTTCGTAGATCTTTGGGTTGTCGTTGCAATTTAATGGATTTCGTTGAACTGTCAGGTTGTGGCGAACTGAAATATACCACAGAGCTTCGTGGGTTGTTGGAGGATTCGGAATATTTCGCAGCTTTTCGTGAATTGTTGTAACGTTCAAGATTATCTCGTAGAGCTTTGAGCGCTGCAGAGGGGACGACAACGCCGGTAATGAACCCAACATATTTTACGCGGACGGAATTGGCGCCAGAATAGTTGCCGCGATATATCGCAACTGACCAGGCAATATTTCGACTGTGTTTAGTACTACATACAGAAGTCTCGTCGAATAATTTACCATTATATATTTATTCAACTAGCCATATAGAGTTTTCAGAGCAATACCGAACTTACTATTATACTTCTCTAGAACTAGCCTATACTGTATATTTCTTCTTCTTCTTGTTTTCTTTTTAGTTTTAATTTTAGTCCTATACTTATTCCTGAAGTAGTCTTGTAAAATTCGGATGGGAAACAATTAAGTATTACAATGAACGGTGAGATCTTCAAAGTCCTCTATAATCAGGTTTATGTCATATCACATAACCTTTCCGGTGGGAGGGATGGCCGTATGCTTAAAAAAAATAAATAATAAAAAAAAAAAAAAAAGGCAATCTGGTCGTTAGACGAAATGAATTTTGGCTATCACTGATAAAAATAGGTAAATATTAACTCTTGCTCTTGCTCTATTGGGTATGTTCTTAACAGTTCTCTCACTTTTACACCTTCTCTTTAAGAAACCTATTTCACTTCAGCTTTGGGTGGGAGACTGGGTTATGACAACGACGATGACTTGGATGGTGATGATTATGATGATTTACTGACCACGACGACGACAATGATGATACTGCCAGTGCACTCTGCCGCTCTCCGCTGAGAGGATTAATGGCACAACAGTAAGGCGAGACTGGACAACTTCCGGCATTTAGGTGTGCCTGTCATCCGCCTGAGTATACGCTAAACACGGCCCTACCGTTAGCCCCTTCGACCTAATGATGTATCTTTATTTTATTGGCCAGCTCCATGCTCCCCTTATTGTTAGTCGCATTTTCTTTCTTTCTTTCTTTCTTTATTTTTTGTATTCTTTCTTTCTTGTTTAATTGTGGTAGGCACTTCTACCCTTCAGAATCAACCGATTCCGACCAAACCTGGAAACAATGTCCAGCCTACGACCTAGTTGTGTCCGCAAGGTTTTGGTTGCTATGCAACTACTCGTTGCCTAGCAACGGCTGAAAACCAGTTTATCGTACTTTTCACATTTTGAGCTGTAGAGGCATTGCTAATGGGCTCAGAAAGCTCTGACTTCTTTAGGTATTATTTTGAGGTCATTCACTATAGGAAGTGTCATCCATTTTTCCCCTCTCTCCTCTAGTTTTCGAGTGGCAACCCTGCGAAGATGGGCCTCAGCGTCCCTAGGAAACAGTGCCGGTTTTCAAAAATGCACTCCTAGTTCACCACCAGCTCGATGGAACTGAATGAAAGTTTGAATGCTTATAAACACTGACTATTACTACTACTTCCTATTGTACACCTATGTGCTGCATTGGCCAGATCAGGGGTCAAAGGTCATCAAATGCGAAAACGGTGAAAATAGCTAAAATCACGACTAAGCTCGCACGAAATGCTAAGGCTCCGAAGATTACTGACCCAGGGTCATGATTCTTGGGTGGAACGTAGCACAAAAGTACCTTCATAAGAAAAATGATATTTAGTGTCGAAACTCACTATAGGCCTATATGTATGTATATATATATATATATATATATATATATATATATATATATATAGATATATATATATATATATATATATATATATATATATATATATATATATATATATATACACACAGAGAGAGAAAGAGGGGGGGGGGGAAGAACTCGCCTACTGATAACCAAGCACACTGTACAAAAGCACATAAACGCAGCAAAGAAATTAAGCCCGAGACAACGATAGGGAGGGCAACTCACCATTTTTGACATCATCATTCAAACACGTGAAGGTAAAACGAAATCTGACCTACATACCTCATTGCTGACTGCGTTGTGTAACGGGGGATGCAGACTAACCGCATTCTCTCCTAGCAGTTGTTTTAAAATTGTCCGTTATATATTGGGTGTCACCTGTTTACACCTTCGCGGGATCAGTTTTTTTAATACGATCCTTAATTCTCTTAAATCCGTATGGTTGGGTTTCTCTTTTCGCAGGTGTTGGGGAGGGACGCCTTCATGTGGTGGCACCGATACAACAAGGCGGGTCTATTACTTGGATATACAAACGTCCCTCAATGACTTCCCTGGACCAAGAAAAGACGATGGTGGACTGCAGGAGAGAAGCATCTTAAGCCTGCAGTTCACAGGGTTCACGCTTCAGATAAGCCTGAGACGACGACGACGACGACAACAACAACAACAACAACAACAACAACAACAACCCTTCTGTGGCAGCGATTTCGTATGAGCTGAGTAAGTTGATTAAGACGGAGGACTGGGAAAAAAAAAAAAATTCTGACACACCTCATCTCATCCCTATCCTATCCATCCTCTCCATCCCTTTTCTACCCCTCCCTCCCATCCTTCCCCCCCATCCTCCTTGATGCGGGAGACGCAGGCCAGGAGGGAGAAGGACTGGGTTACTGGAGGGAAGGATAGATGGAGGGGTTAAAAGGGATGAATGATTATGGCTTAGGAGTCTGAAGGGGGAATGAGAATAGGAAGCGGAAAAATTTTTAATGTAATTCTCTCTCTCTCTCTCTCTCTCTCTCTCTCTCTCTCCTCTACTTCATTTTACGTCCCTCCTCCTCCTCCTCCTCCTCCAGGGCACACTGAACAAAGGCTAATCTCAGGCACACGCACACATACGCACACAAACATACAAAGGCAATCACACACACACAGTATTTCACTTATGTACACTTGCAAATACACAGGCGCTTCCAGGCACGGGAAGAAACACACACACACACACACACACACACACACACACACACACACACACACACAAGTAAATAGGAAATGCAAGACAAACACGAATCTAAATTTGTGGTAAGACAAAGAGAAGAACACGGCGGTGAAGGTACAAACACACACCACACCACACCACACCACACTGCACCACATCTATTACACTTGCACCAGATCACACCACAATGCACCACATTACCACATCTGCCACGCCACACCACATCGCCCCATATCACACCTGTCATACCAAACGACACTAACACATCTTTACACATGCACCACACCACACCACACTACACCATACCTGTACCACATCACATCATACCAGTCATTCCAAACCACACAATCGCATTACCACACCACACCACACTTAATTCCACACCACACCACCCTACACCACATCACAGCACAGTACACCCAACCATCACTGCAGGGCGGAGCAGAACACAGCAGAGAGGGTGAAGGGAGGTGAAGGTAGGCATTAAGGGCGAGGGTTGGGTGGTATTCAAGTGTAATGACGCCACTCTGTCACCATTACGGCAGCCACACGTCATAAGGGCACACACACACACACATACACACACACACACACACACACACACACACACACACACACACACACACACATCACAGCCAATTAAGGGACGAGTTATATTTGCTATTTAATTTCGCACGTTAAGTAGGTTTGTAGCACGTCATAACAGCACACAAACTTACTACACAATGAACACATTATTATTATATCCAATTAATGTTGGAATAATTTATACGCTACAAGTCAATTACTGACTTTCATACATTACAACCATTTAAACTTTAAATTATAGCTATATATATACCAGTTATACTTTGCATCTATCTAAAATACTGTTATTTGCTCTAAAATAAATATATTATATATATATATATATATACGAACTGCTGACTGGATGGCCGGGAGCTCCATCCCAGTGGGGGGCAGAAACAGTACTGAGTCATAAACTCCGTTCTAACAATCTTAGCTGACCTACTAGATCCACCGACATGTCTTAAACACCCTCGCTAATACCATCACACCAGTCCTGATGAGACAGTCATATTACGTATTCAGTATAGACGGTACACATCAGCTTCCAAGTGGTGACTTCACAAGGTGTGTGGCGTCCTATGTTATGCGTAACGTCATGACAGGCTACTGGGAACGGAGTGTTTAGTCTATACACAACACTGTCGGATATATAAACAAAATTATAACTACTCATTTATAAAGTCCAACTACACATACTGCTTCTGTATCTGTGTCAGCCCCTATATGGTCCACTGCAGGGACAGATCTTCCTCTCCGAGGAAGAATGACAGCCATTGTTAACCACTTCCCATGTTGGCGATGTACGAATGGGAAGGGTTGTGTGCTGTAAGACGACGCAAGTGAAAGTGAGTGTTATAAAGAGTACGTTTATGTGTGTCAGCGTCTGTATATGTCAACAGTAGAAAACAGGCAATGAATCAAAAACAAAAATACATGAAAGTTGCTGAGACAGAGAGAGAGAGAGAGAGAGAGAGAGAAACTAAATTCATTAAAAAAGTAAAAACGTGCCAAAAAAGAAAAAAAAACTAAAAAAAAAAAAAAGGGAGAGAGAGAGAGAGAGAAAAAGGACTCCAGGGAAGGTGTGCCAATTACCGTCTCTTTGGACAGCCTGTCAGGGGGTAACATTCCCCGGATCACCAGTCTGACCCCCTCCCTTTTGTCCCCTATTTCCCTTTACCTCTTTCCTCTCTCGTCCTCTTACCCCTCCCTCTCTTTCGTCCTCTTACCCCTCCCTCTCTTTCGTCCTCTTACCCCTCCCTCTCTTTTCCTCTTACCTCCACCTCTCTTTTGTCTTCTTACCTCTCTCTCTCTCTTTTCCTCTTACCCCTCCCTCTCTTTCGTCCTCTTAACCCCTCCATCTCTTTTCCTTGTATCACTCCCTCTCTCGCCCGCTTACTCCTCCCTCTCTCGTCCGCTTACTCCTCCCTCTCTCGTCCTCTTACCCCTCCCTCTCTTTTCCTCTTAACCCCTCCCTCTCTTTTCCTCTTAACCCCTCCCTCTCTTTTCCTTGTACCCCTCTCTCTCTCGTCCGCTTACCCCTCCCTCTCTTGTCCTCTTGTCCTCCTCTCCCCTTCCACATTCTCTTCTCCCCTAACTATATTCCCTTCCTCTTTCCTCTTCTCTTCTCCTCTCTCTTTCCTCCTCCTCTTCCCTCTCCTGTTCTCTTTTCCTCCCCTTTCCTCATTTTTTTTTCGTCCATTCCCTTATTTTACATTTTTTTCTCTTCTTCCTCTTAGATTTTCGCCTCAATGTTCCTCTTTCTCATCGTTCTCCCTCTCTCCCTTCCCTCCCTCTCTCCCTTCCTTTTCCACCTCTTCTCCCGTCTTCTGAACTCCCCTTCCCCTTCTCCCCTCTCTTCCCCCGAGTTCCCCTTACTTTATCTCGACTCTCATTTCCTCTTTTTCTTACTTTATTTCGTCTCCCCTAATTCTTTTCTCTTCTCTTTCTCTTGCTTTATTTTACCTCTTCTTTCCCTTTCTTCTTCTCGTTCTATTTCCTCCAACTTCACCTCCCCTCTCTCCCTCCCCTTCCCTCATCTCCCCTCTCCTTCCCTTCATCTTAAAAAATCCTACTTCCCTCGCCATGTCCTCTTTCTCTTCTCTTTTTCTTTTCGTTTTTCCTCACTTTCGCTTTCCCCCCCCCCATTTCCCTTTCCTCTTATCAACCTTCTTCCTCTCCCCCATTTTCATCTCTCTCCTCGCTTCCTTCAACCAATCTTCTCCCTTCCTCTCTCTCCATCATCTCATTCATCTCGTTTTATCCGCCTTCCCTTCCACCTACTTACTCCTTAATTAGGTCTCTCTTTCTCTTCTTCTCCTTCTCCCTCTTTCTCTTTCTTTTATTAGCCTTCTCCCCTCTCCTTTACCTCCATTCTTCCTTCCCTTCTCTTCTTTGCCTTCCCTCCGTTCCACCCCTTTCCCTTCCTGTATTCTTATCTCATCTCCCCTCCCATCTTCTCTCCTCTTCCCTTCCCATTTCACCTTCCTCTCCTCTCCTTTATTACTCCTCCCTCTTCTACTCTCCCTTTCCTTTATTCCTCTTCCACTCTTCCCTAATCACTCAACATCCCCTCTCCCATCCCCCTCACCCCTGCCCTCCTCTCCTCTTCTTCCATCCCCCTCATCCCTGACATCCTCTCCTCTTCCATCTTCCTCACCCCTGCCCTCCTTTCTCCTCTTCTCCCTTTCTCCCACCTCCCTCACCTTTCCTCTTCCCTCAACCCCTTCCCAGTTCCCTGTCTATCCTTCTCTCACCTTCCTCACCTCTACTTTTTCTCATATTCCTCGTCCCTACCTCTAACTTGTATCCTTCTCTCATCCCCCTCACTTCTACTTTCTCCCATTTCGCTCACCTCTACCTGTACTTTCTCCTCTCCCACTGACGCACCTCACTCCCTCCCTATCACCCATCTCCTCCCCTTCTCCTCACCCCCTCCCAATCACCCATCTCCTCCCCTTCCCTTCACCCCCTCCCCACCTGCCAGCCTGCCTGAGTGACTGATGGTGGCAAGGATTTCCCCTCGTGTCAGAAACAGTCACCTCTCTTTTCCTACCCCTATTTCAGATTTCCCACCTCCCTCTTTTAAACTTCACACGTGTACATGTTGGGGATTTATTTTTTTTTCTATGCCATACTATATTTTTTCTATGCCATGCTATATTTTTTATGCCACGCTATATTTTTCTGTCATGCTATATTTTTCAATGCCATGCTATATTTTTTGTCATGCTATTGTTTTTCTATGCTATGCTATATTTTTTCTACGCTATGCTGTAATTTTTCTATGCCATGCTGTATTTTCTCTACGCTATGCTATATTTTTTCTATGCTATGCTATATTTTTTCTATGCCATGCTGTATTTTCTCTACGCTATGCTATATTTTTTCTACGCTATGCTATATTTTTTCTACGCTATGCTATATTTTTTCTACGCTATGCTATATTTTTTCTACGCTATGCTATATTTTTTCTATGCCATGCTGTATTTTCTCTACGCTATGCTATATATTTTCTATATCATGCTATATTTTTTCTACGCTATGCTATGTTTTTTCTATACCATGCTATATTTTTGTCTTAAATGTTATAACGGAACTTGAGCAGTTAGTAGGTTAACACTGTAATCATCTTCACTACTCTGGCAATTATATATTTAAAAGAATAACCGCAGACAAAGAGAATGGGTTACAGTCGCAGTTTTTTTTTTTTTTTTTCGTTCTTTCAAGCAGAGATCACCTTCAGTCGAATAAAATCGTGTGGTAGTACAAAGATTATTACACAAGGCATTATATTCTTGCAAGTATCGGCTCAAATTAATCTACCTGAAAGAATTAAAAACAAGATCCAGTAAACCATTCACTAAGGAGAGTATTCTATTACCGCTACCACCGCTGGATATCAATGTTCAAAAATATTCTCTTGTAGTAAATTAATTGTGTTTCCTCCACTTTCGCCTAAATTACACCAACTCGGCATAACCCACTGGTCTATCTTACTACCTTTAACTTAACCAACAATCTTCCTTAGCAAGACTCATTGTAGTCACACTGTATCTTAAATCTTACCTTACCTATCTCAGCCTAAGCCAATCCACTAGAACTTATCTTATGTACAACTAACCTGACCTACTCTACTCCACCCTACCCTACCCTACCCTAACTTAACCCAACCCAACCTACCAACCATAACCAAAGTCAATGTAGCCGTAATTTACCTCACCTTACATTACCTTAACTCACCCTTTCTACCTCAGCCTAAGTTACTGTAATTAGAACTATTCTAATTTAACCCAAGTACTGCATTATAACCTAACTTAACTCTATCTACCTTTGCCAAACTAAATGCTTTTGTAACTTAACCCAATCTAAATTAAACCGAATCAATACGGACTAACCTAACTAATCTATTACCTGTAAAGTGCGCTATGTGAGCGAGTGATAAACGAGCGTGCGTTTGTACATACGCCTATCTTTATAATTTCATCTTGGTGTAAACTTTCAACATCTCTGGTGAGATAGCTGAATAACAAAAGAATAATTGTTCTAAAATATTTCCCTTTTCACGTTTTCTCTCTGGATGTGCTTACAGCGAGGCGCCGTAGCATTTATCGCACACTCAATGCTCATTTCTCTGCTCCCGACTTGCCAAGTCAACGAACTGCGTTGGTAAACGCTTGGCTATTGATCGAATGGTAAAACCAAGAAACGGGGCGATTAATCTTACTGATTTCACCCCCAAAAAAAAAAAAAAAAAAAAAAAAAAAAAAAAAAAAAAACGTAATATCCGATATCTAATTGTCAGAATTCATGCATGAAAACATGTTACAACAGGAAATCTTTTAAAATTCAATTTCATGGTGGAGCATGTCAACTGAAGCCCTCGGTACATTCGCTTGGGATGCTGGGATTCCAAGGGGTTTCTTTGGTCTCATGCGTCAATATACAGATTAAAACAAAATTTATTGAGTGTATCTACTACCTGCTGAAGAGTTTCATCTCTACCTGACATAGCAGTTATTGGCCTCTGAAAACCACTGCGGTCGGGCCGGGCCTAGTAGGGTCGAGCCGCTAATTTCTCAGCTGAAAGCAAACATCGCTTCGCTCGCTCGCTCGTAATAAGTCAGTGCAGTTATATCTAACTTAATCTATCTTAAAACCAAATCAGTGCAACCTTCCCACCTAAACCCATATCAATCACGCCACCCAAACCAAACCACCTGAACCAAAACTAACCTGACCAACTAACAACTCTAACCTTGCCTCGATAACTTAACCTCCACGAACTCAACCTAAAATAGCCCAAGCTAACCTAACCTAACCTAACTTGCACCATATTTCTAACCAAGCCGTCAAAATAGTTAACATAATGGTGCAAGTTGAGCATGAGAGAAAACTTGGCCTATTTCAGGGGTAACTCTCCCAGAAGCCGCACGACACACACGCACCCTCTTAAACCTCTTTATAACTTGCGGCCGCCTGAGCAAGCAGTCTCATCTGTCTGGCTTATGAAGGCAGGGGAAGAGGGAGAGGAAGGGGGAGGGGAAAGAATGAAGCGGAGAGGAGTCAGGAGAGGAAAGAAGGGGGAGAGAGTACAAAGTGGGGAGAAAGAGATGAAAGAATTGGGGAACAGAGAAGCGGAGAGACGATAGGGAAGTAAGAGTTGAGAAGAGGGTCGGTGGGAAGGAGAGGATTGGGAGCTGGGAAGGAGAGGATGGGGAGATGGCGAGGTGAGGCAGGTGATGTTGGGGAAGAGTGGGAGGAGGAAGGAGAAAAAGGTGGGGGTGAGGGAGAGGCAGAGGTAAGGGAGAGAAGGAAAGGGCTAGGGTGCAAGTTATGAGGGGTTGGTGAGATGGAGAAGGTAGAAGACGGGAATGGAGGGAAACGAAGTGAAGAAAAGGTAGCAAAGGGAAGAGGATAGGAGAGGAAGAAGAGGGATGGAGAGAAGAGGAGAGGAAGAAGAGGGATGGAGAGAAGAGGAGAGGAAGAAGAGGGATGGAGAGAAGAGGAGAGGAAGAAGAGGGATGGAGAGAAGAGGAGAGGAAGAAGAGGGATGGAGAGGAGAGAGAGAGAAAGAATGGGACTGAGATGAGAGGGGTGGGAGGTTGGGAGAGGGAAAGGGGGGGATGGGAATCTACCTTCGTAAATAAACCTCTTCTTTACCCATTAACCACTATGCTGGAATGAGAGAGAGAGAGAGAGAGAGAGGGAGGAAAAAATGAGGGGTGGGGGAGGGAAATATATGAGGGGGTGGAGGACAAGGGGGAGGGAGGGGAAATATATGAGAGGTAAGGGAGGAGAGAGAGCAAGGAAAAATGAGAGATAGGAGGGGAAATGAAGTGGAGGTGGAGGGAGAGGGGGGGAGTGGGAAGATAATAGTGAGGAGGTGGAGGAGGGGGAGAGAGAGGGAAAGATGAGAATGAGGGATGATGGAGGGAGAGTAAGATAGGAGGATTGAGAGACGGGGGAGGGAGGGAGGGAAGGAGAAAGACTCATAACTCTCCACTCAGCCTCTGAATCTTCCTTATCTCTCTCTCTCTCTCTCTCTCTCTCTCCTTCTTCTTCTTCCTCTTCTTCTTCTTCTTCTTTTCTTCTATATTAATAATAATAATAATAATAATATTATTATTATTATTATTATTATCATTATTATTATTATTACCGTATTATTATCATTAATACTATTATTATTATTATTATTATTAATACCTGAGAGAGAGAGAGAGAGAGAGAGGGAGAGAGACTGTAGAAGCAGACAGGTAACACGACTACTGGGAGTGAGGCAGGGGTGAAGTACTTTGAGGCAAGGGTGAGGCAGGACTGAAGTAGGGGTTAGGTAGGACTACAGCAGGAGTGAGGAAGGGGTGAGGCACGAATAAGGAAGGGGTGAGGCACGAATAAGGAAGGAGTGAGGCAGAAGTGAGGAAGGGGTGAGGCAGAAGTGAGAAAGGGGTAAGGTAAGAGTGAGGAAAAGGTGAGGCTGGTGTGAGGAGGGGGTGAGGCAGGAGTGAAGCATGGGTGAGGCAGGAGTGAAGCATGGGTGAGGCAGGAGTGAAGAAGGGATGAGGCAGGAGTGAAGCAGGGGTGAGGCAGGAGTGAAACAGGGGTGAGGCAGGAGTGAAGCAGGGGTAAGGCAGGAGTGAACCAAGGGTGAGGCAAGAGTGAAACAGGGTGAGGCACGAATGAAGCAGGGGTAAGGCAGGAATGAACCAAGGGTGAGGCGGGAGTGAACCAAGGGTGAGGCAGGAGTGAAGCAGGGGTGAGGCAGGAGTGAAGCAGGGGTTAAGCAGGGGTGAGGCAGGGGTGAAGCAGGGGTGAGGCAGGAGTGAAGCAGGGGTGAGGCAGGAGTGAAGCAGGGGTGAGGCAGCGGACAGTGTACAAATGACGGAGTAAATTCCCACACCAGACTCCTTCCCCAGCTGCTGCCCCCATCCACCAGACCAGGCAGGGGTAAGGCAGGAAGAGGTAGGTGAGGCAGAGAGAGGCAAGGGTGAGACATGGAAGAGGGAAGGTGAGGCAGGAAAAAAAAAAAAGGTGAGGCAAGGATGAGGTAGATAATGTATGAAAATGGGGAGGCAGGAGTGAGGCAGGAAAGAGGTAGAGGAGGTAGAAGTGAGGCAGAGATGAGGCTGGTAATGTATGGAAATGGGGAGGCAGGGGTAAGGCAGGGATGAAGTTGGTAGTGCAGGGAAAGGATGAGGAGGGGAAAAGACAGGGCGAGCAGGGGTGAGGCAAGACTAGGCAGGAGTAAACACGGATAAGCTAGGAAGAAGGAAAGATGAGGATGGGAAGGAAGGGGTGAATGGGAGAGGTGGGGAGAGATGGGGAAAGGGTAAGGAGAAAGGAAAAAGTTAGGGAAGAAAGAGTGAGGAATAGGGAAGCAGGGGTGAGGCAGGGATGAGGAAGGGAGAGGCAGGAGTGAGACAGACAGACGCTGGGTGAGGCAGGCCGAACGTAGACAAACAGGGGGAATGGAAGATTGTATTATGGGTGAAAGTTAGGTAAGGCAGAGTGGATGTTACGTAAGAAAGTACGCATGGAAAGAGTAGGTGGGTAGCTAAGGTAGGGGAGAGAGAGAGAGAGAGAGAGAGAGAGAGAGAGAATTAAAAATATACTGAACAAACTTAAAAAAAAAAAAAAACACTATAAACTAATACATTCCCAGACTTCTAAAACCACTTGAGTCCATGTTCACTACCAAGAAACAAACAAAAAACAAAAAGCTCTCATCCACCCTCCCCTCCTTCCGGGAACTACAGGGAAATAGAAATAAACAAGACGAATAAAAGAAAAACAAAAGAAAAACACAAACAACGGCCGATTGAGGGGAGAAGTGGGGGGAGAGAGAGAGAAAATGGAGATTATGGAAGGGAGGATAAAAGAGAAAGAAATGGACAATATAAAAGGTAAAGGAAAGAGTTGGAGAAAAGAATAACGAGGAGGGAGGAAACGGAAGGAGGGAAATGGAGAAAAGTTGGAGGAATATTGAAAAGAGAGGAGCGGCGAGGGAGAGAAAGGGAGAGGAGGTAAAAATGTCGTTTTAAAAAAATGTTTGTCTTTTTAAGGGAAGATGAAAGAAATGGAAGCTGGGAGGAGGAGGAGGAGGAGGAAGGGAAAAATGGAAACGTACAACAATGAGGAAGGAGGGAAGAGAGGGGGGAGGGAGAGAACATACGGAAGAGAGGGAGGAAAGGAAGGAGAGGGAGCGAGGGAAGGGGAGGAAGTATAGGGGAAGACAGGAAGGGAAGAGAGGGGGGGGAGGGTGAGAGAGGGATGGATAGTGAAAGGGGACAGGGAGAAAGGGAGGGACGAGAAAGGAGGTATAAATGAAGAAAGGGGGGAAGAGAAAGAGGGTATAAATGAAGTGAGGGAGGGAAGAGAAAGGGGGGTATAAATGAAGAGAGGGAGGAAAGAGAGAGGGGATGTAAATGAAGAGAGGTAGGGAAGAGGGAGGGAGTATAAATGAAGAGAAGGAAGGAAGAGAGAGGGCGTATAAAAGAAGAGAGGGAAGGAGGAGAGAGCGAAGTACAAATGAAGAGAGAGAAAGGAAAGAGGGAAATAAAGAGCGGGAGGGAAAAGAGGGGAGGGAGGGAGTGCAGTGTTCAAACCCACTCATCAGCGTACATTTAACAAGAACAAAGCAGTATGTTATTTAACGTGTTCTCATGTTTGCACCCAGTCAAAGTTCTCTCCATTTAAACGTAGACTCTCTCACTCACAAGCACAGCCACTCCAACACAAAAGTTTTACAAACACGTTCTTATACCGCATTACACTCCAGATTCTTTCCAAACATATAGGCTACCCATGCACGGAACACTGGGAGGCGGTAGGTCACTTCTCCGGGAACAGATAGCAGTGTTCCTCGACAAATGTACATGAGCTGCTTATCAGGACTCGTAAAATGAGCCTTGAACGCGTGAAATACAGTTCCTAGCCCGTGCCAGACGTGTGCAAGCCGGCCGCTACAATACCTATATTAATTTCTCTGTATCCAAACCAATTCCCTTCAATCTCCTTCCCGGAACGACATTTTTCTACTTCAAATCCATTTATGCGCGTCCAATCACATCTACCCATATTTAAAAACTTACCAGCGTGTCCTGTACTTAATCCCTTAATCCACTTTAACACCCCGATTAAATCTCCTCTGACTCCCCGCCTTTCCAGTGAGAGTAAACTTAATATTCGCAATCCGTCTTCGTGTGCAAGGTTTTGTTGTTGTGAAGAATTTGTGCCTTCCTTCTCTGAACAATTTCTAAGGAATATACCCCTTCATAACACTCATGTCTTTTACTATATATTCTGATGATCCTGTCCAACTTAGGAAATACTTCTGGTAGATAAAGCATAATCTCCATGAATCTCCTTTGTCCCAGAACATTTTTTAGTCTTCATTCTTGCTATACCAGAGAAGTTTGTTGTATTCCTGAACTGCCTGGTGATTCTATTCAGTTTATGGGAGAGTTCTGGGTTGACACGCAAATACGTGTTTTTTTCCCTGTTGCAACCTGATCTATTTTTGCAAGAAAGACAAGGGAAGAGGAGTGCAGATTATATACATGTCTCATTTTAATCCAAAAATAAAAAATCTTAGTCACGAGAGGGAAATTATCATGCAGGAATATTTATTTACTGCAGAAAGGACAATGGAAGGGTCGTGCAAAATAACCCCGTGTGTTCAGTTCCTCCTGCAGAAACAAGTCTAAGTTAGTAGTAGTTGCAACCCCAGGGGAAGGAGAGAGGCGAGAGAGGGAAGAGAGGAAGGAGAGAGGGAAGACAGGAAGGAGAGAGAAGGAAGACAGGAGGGAGAGAGAGGAAACAGAGGGGAGGGAGGGAGTGCAGGCCGAAGTTCCCCCTCATTCGCCGTCCACCATTCTCTCTTCGGGAAATAGGAAGAGGACTGAGGGAAGTTTGTACAACCAGAAGGCTTCACCGCCCCAGTGTATCGGTGCCACTATGTGAATGTAATCCCTCTCCAGCACCTAGTCTTAGCTACGACAGGGAAACGGGTGTAAATCTGAGAATCCTAATACTGATAGCGAAGTGAAAAATAAATACTGTTGTACTGTTCACTTGCTGTCTCCACTCCTCTTCCTAGACCCACCTTCACAATTCTCCTCAAATATATTCATTTCCTCTTACTTTTCTCCTCTCGCACTTGCTTCAATCCAATATTTCCAAGTCTCTAACCTTTCTTCATTCTCCACTCCCCATTCCCCCTTTCCTGCCTTCAGACCCCTCCTCCCCTCCCCTCCCCTCCTGCCTCCTATCTCCTTCCCCTCCCCAATCACTCATATTCCTCAATCATTCACCCTTCCTTCCTCCCTTCCCCAATCACTACCTCTGTTCTTGCCTCCCTGCCTCCCTTCCCCCTGCCCTTCTCCAGTAACTCCCCTCCCTTCCCTCTCCCCTTTCCCAATCCCTTCCAGTCACCCTCCCCTCCCCAGTCCCCAAATCCCCCCAACCTGATTGCCCGAGGATTGACTAACTGGGTAACTGAGTGATTTATTGGCCGGAGTGGGAGATGGGGGAAGAGGGAGGGGTGAGAGAGAGAGATGAGGAGAATGGGAAGGGGGAAAATGGAGGAAGAGAAAGACGAATGGAAAGAGAGGACAGTGGTGAAGAAGAACGACGGAAAGGGAGGTCATGGAAAGGGAGAACAGAGAAGTGAGAGATGGAGAGAGACAGGAAGACAGCAAAGGGAGGGAGGGAGGGGGGAGGAAAAGAGACAAGCTTAGGAAGAGAACGTGAAGACGGGGGAAAGGAGAAGAAAGAGAAGGGTACAGGAAAATCAGAGAGAGAGAGAGAGAGAGAGAGTCTGGGGTCATGGGGGAACGTGTCGCTAATTTACATATTCACACACCACGAAAAACAGGCTTGGAGCGCGACACACACACACACACACACACACACACACACACACACACACACACACACACACACACACACGGACGCACACAAAACCATACATACACCCAGATAATAACAGACAAACAGAATAACATGCGCCAACACACACACACACACACACACACACACACACACACACACACACACACATCCAACAAAGTTACAACATAATTTTTTACTCGTTGATGTCAGTCCTAAATTAATGCAAATCCCTTCACAAAACTTTCGAACATATAGTGCACGTAAACAAACAAATAAACAAGCAAACAGAGGCATTAATGAACAATAAATCAATCTCTTTCAGCTACAGTAACGGAAGTCATCATCATCATCATCATCATCATTATTATTATAATTAAACGTCCTTTATTATCATTACTTTTACTATAATTTTAATCCAAAATTATCATCATCATCAATAAATTCAATGATCTATCACCATCATCATTACAATCATTTTTACCTATCATCATCATCATTTTAATTCAACGTCCTTTACCACCATCATTTTACAATCATTTTAATTCATCATCATCATCATCATCACCATTCATCACCATCATCATCACCACACTGTTTCTCACTAATACACTTGGTTGGCATGCTTCAATAATATATGGAGAAAAAATGCAGGAAATACTATCAGAGTACACTGTGTGGTGGGCATAACAGAATCACACACACACACACACACACACACACACACACACACACACACACACACACACACACACGGGGATAAATGAATAACAACACACAAAAGCTTAAACGAACATGGACATACAGATACATAAACACACATACAAGGGGATAAGCGAATTGAAACAACACACACACACACACACACACACACACACACACACACACACACACACACACACACACACAAACGAGCGACAGTAAATTAATAAAACACAGACAAACGATTACACGCGGACACGAGACAAACACACACACACATAAACACGCAGCACTAACACGCACACACCAAACAAACAAGGGGAAATGGAAACTATTACCAGGACAAGCATAATACATAAAACACAGGAGGAATAACTATGAAAACACACACAAACACAAAACACTGAAGGAACAATCATGCCACACACACACACACACACACACACACACACACACACACACACAAAGACACATACATATACATGGAGAAACACACAGGAATGCAAATACAAGGGCGTACCGAGTGAACTCACAAAAAAATACTCACACGTACAAGTACGACCAATGCCTGCTAAATTTACACACACACACACACACACACACACACACACACACACACACACACACACACACACACACACACACAATCTGGGTATCGACAAAAACTTAAGGAACTGTTCTACATAATATCAAATTTCATTTTTCCATTTTTTTTAGCTTCGTCTTGTAACGCCTAATGTGATCAATTCTTTACGGACGCCCTGCAAATATCATGGACCTGCGGTGGCTCAGTGGTCAGCATACTCTCCTCCTGATATGTCTCCAACGAGTGTAGGATTCCAGCGCAACTGTGGCGGACATTTAAAGTACCGTACCTGTGTAATGTCTTTTCATACACACGCATAAGTTCGCAACCTGCTTGTTGTACCATGAGAAATACGAACTCCATCATTCATAAATATAGTCAATGCACCAATTCCATATTCATATTCAGTACTCTTCTTATCACTTCCCAATTCTTATTTCACCAGCATGAGAAACGACAAATTCTGACAGTCGCTCTCCTTCAAGTAGGTAGTCTGGTCTTGCAGTGGACCTATTATCTGATTATGAACTAAAATTATATATATATATATATATATATATATATATATATATATATATATATATATATATATATATATTTCATAAAGGGAAAGAAAGAGAGGAGAGCGTGCAAGCGACAGCGGCGTGCAGTGTGGGCTGGCGCGGCCGTGTTATAAAACCATCCTTTAATTAATGTCAACAGTGAGACACACCGCAGTGGACCAGCCAGCCACGGCCACAGTCCCGCCACCACCACCACATGCCCTCCCTCCCCATCGCCCACTAAGGTAAACTTTATACGTTCATTAAGCATACACCATATACAATCATATTGGTATGTACATGCACACAGATACCACTCCACATTCACTCCACTGCAGGGCCATACCTTTTCCTCGGCGGAGAATGATAGGCTATCCAGAATTTACCCATGTCATGCTGCCCAAGTACGAATGGGGAAGGGATGTCTGTAGGAAGTGATGCATATGAAAGTGCTTACTTGCGTGCCTACAATGCTGTCTAATACATTGCCAGAAAGTCTAAAATATACAGAATGTTTGGATACCCTAAATACGAAGATTGAATACAAGAGTCTTAAATATATATATATAAACCACATTAAAAGTGGACGACAATGTAAAAAGAAAAGTACTGAATAAAAAACACTCTAAAATAGTCTACAATACAGTAAGTAGTTAAAAATATAAAGAAAAGTAGAGTGTAAAATATTAAATCGAGTGAAAAGAAAAAGTCAAATAAATACATACTGTTGCCTAGTATAAACCTCAGGGCTTAAAGTATGAAATATAGCTAAATTATAAACTGCCGACATTATTAAAAAGACTAAAACAGTGTAACATACAAACAGTAAATCATAAAGTCTAGAATATAATCCAGAAAGGAACAGAAATCACAATACAGTACGAGGTCAAAAATATAGAACTAAAATTGTGTAAAATAGTAAAGCTAAGTCTAATATTTGGAAATCTGAAGTCTTAAAAAATTCCTAAATGCAAATTCTGAACCAAAGTATATATGCTACCAATAATATAACATACAAAAGAGAGCTTCTGAAGTCAAATATATAAAGTTAAATCATAAAATCTATAATATTTCTTAGCAGTTGCCAGAAAGAGAGAGAGAGAGAGAGAGAGAGAGAGAGAGAGAGAGATGCAACAAGTACCGTCAGTATTTTTATTCAGGATGGAAGGAGGGAGAGACAGGGAATGGAAGCTGGGGAAAAAAGAGGCAGGCAGGCAGAGAGAGAGAGAGAGAGAGAGAGAGGGGGGGCAGGGTAGGACAGAGCTGCGGGAGGACAGGGTTAGGGGCAAGCAAGGTGAGGCAGGGTTGGATAGGGTTGAGGATACGAGGCAGGGGATAGGAGGATGGCAGAGTAGATACGTATAAGGGAAACAGAAGGTAGGCAGAATTAAGTAGGAAGAGGCAAGGTGAGGCAGGAGATAGTAGGTAGGCAAGGCAGGGCAGGGAGAGGCACGGTATAACAGGGGTGAGGGAGAGCAGGGATAGGAGATAGGCAGAGCTAAGCAGGGAGAGGCGGGGTAAAGTTGGGGATGTGAGACGGGAGGATGGAGAGAGGGAAAAGGAGAAGGCTATGAAAACTAAGACAAAGGAAGGACACAGGAGGAAGGAAGAGGAGGAAGAGGAAAGGGAGGAAGGAGAGGAGAGGAATTTTTGGATGAGAGGAGGGGTAAAGTAATGGAAAAGCGGAAGGAAGGAAGGAAGGAGACAGGTTAGATTTACAGAACTGGGAGGCGGGGGAAGACGAGTGGGGATGGGGAAGAAGAATGGGGATGGGGTAGAGGGGAGGGGATGGAGTAGAGGAATAAGGAGGGGGCAGAGGAGTGGAGGGGGATGACTAGGAGGGGGAGACTAAAGCACATTCAGTATATATATAGTGTCTTAGTGTGTCTGACAAAACAACGGATATAATCATAAGAACCTTCAATTTCACGTCAGGTTAGGCGCTACAACCATCCTTTCCTTATCCTGCCTATCCCTGCCTTATCCTTGTTTCCTCCCTCCCTAACCCCCGAGAGGAGGATGGTAGGCTGCAGGAAAGGGTTTAACTTCAGCCTACAGTCCTAGTGGGTACAATATTTCAGATGCACCTGAAAGACTACTACTACTACTAAAATTACTACTACTATTACAATTACTACTACTACAATACTACAACTACTGCTACTACTACTACTATTCTTTTGCCTCTTCCTATCACAGCCTTTCCCTGTTCCTACCTAAGTCTGTACCTTCCTCTACTTTACCCTGCCTTACCCAACCTGTCTCATCTCTGCCCCCTCCTTTACCCTGCCTTATTTCCTACCTTCCTTACCCTTCCTCTTCCTCTCCCTGCCTCATCTTAGCCTAACCCCGTCCATATTTAATCTGCCTATCCCTCCACTCATTCTCATCATTGCCTTTCTCCCCATGTGCCTCCCTATCGTATCCTTCCTCCCCCATCCTTCTCACACACACACACACACACACACACACACACACACACACACACACACACACACACACCTTCTCTCTCTCTCTCTCTCTCTCTCTCTCTCTCTCTCTCTCTCTCTCTCTCTCTCGTCCCCCTTTAAGGTGTAATTGCTTGGGATCTGTTCTCTGGGGTTTGCCGGTGGGGGGTGGGCGAAGGGGATATGAAGGGGGATCAAGGAGGGATGGGACGAGAGAAGGATGGAAAGAAGAAGGAAGGAAGGAAATAAGAATGGAGAAGGAAGGAAGAAACGATGGAAGAATGGAAAGAAAAATGGAGTGAAAGAAAAAGGGAAGAAGGGAAAGAAGGAAGGAAGGAATGAACGAAGGTATGAAAGTAGGAAGGATGAAAGAATTAAGAGAAGGATGGAAGGAAGGAAAGAAGAAGACAAGGACGGAAGGAAGGAAAGAAGAAGACAAGGACGGAAGGAAGGAAAGAAGAAGAGAAGGACGGAAGGAAGGAAAGAAGAAGAGAAGGACGGAAGGAAGGAAAGAAGAAGAGAAGGACGGAAGGAAGGAAAGAAGAAGAGAAGGACGGACGGAAGGAAGGAAGGAAGGAACAATGAAAACTGAGAGAAGGAAGGAAAGACGAAAGAAATAAGAGAAGGAAGGAAGAAGAAGGGAAGGAAAGAAGGAACAAAGGTATGAACGTAGGAAGGGTGAAAGAATTTGGGGAAAAAGGAAGAAGAATGTATAAAGACGAGAGACAGGATGCAGAAAGAGGAAAATAAAAGAATAAAGAGGAGGGAAGAAAGGAAGGAAAAAGGAAAGCGAGAAGGCAGCAACCGTATGGAACGAACGAATAAAAGATTGAATAAAGATAGGAAAAAGAAACGAGAGAGAGAGAGAGAGAGAGAGAGAAAGAGAGAGAGAGTGTCAGTTCTTTATCCCAATAGTATGACGGCATGCTTTACTACAACTACTACTACTAATTTTCGTTATTATTATTATTATTATTATTATTATTATTATTATTATTATTTTACTACTACTATCAAAGATCAAAATAACAAGGCTTCATTGTCCTGTTGCTCCTCCCCCGGTATAAAATTAGTTCTGGTACAGTGTATCTTTCACCCGCTGACAATATACTGTAGTAACTGTTCATCATCATCATCATCATCATCATCATTCTACGCCTATTCTCACTATTAATGGGATACACGGACTATAGCAACACGGGGAAAACACACACACACACACACACACACACACACACACACACACACACACACACAAAACCTCATATCCAAGTGCCGGGTGGAACCAGGTCAAACCTCCAATGACTCATCATGCAAGCTTTCTAATTTCTCGGCCTACAAAATTATATATAATGAAAAGAAAGAAGGTCTAAATACTCCACACCAAAAAAATGTCAAAGAGTAATGTACTTATCTAGCAGAGTGCAGCCGTCACCATTACCTGGAAAGAGAAGAAGCAGGTGTAATTCTTTGGTACACAGACATACGATGGCAATAATAATTAAGCACGAAAAACGTCATTCTAGGAGGTTAATGGCGATTTTGTACCCGCTTCACCGTGAGAGATTTCCCCTAAGAAGAATATAACTGTCTGAAAAGGTCATATATGATTTTAAGTAATTCCACAGGCAAGGTCAATGAAGACTTACCATTCACTTCAATACGAGAATCCTCCCTTAACTGGACTATACTTGACAGATGGTGGCAAGAGGTAAACAAGAGATTATAGATTATATTTAAGTATACAAGTGATATTTGATTTGCATTCTCCATTTCTCCTCGTACACCTAAATCCATCCCACCTCCCCTTCCAACACACAAATATATTACATCTACCACCAGCAACGAGCTCTCACCCCCCCACCCCCTCTCAGAGCACACACACACACACACACACACACACACACACACACACACACACACACACACACACACACACACACTCCTCCTCCTCGATACCCCACTACACAACGTCTTTCCTTCCCTGCTCCCCCTCCCCTCCACACCCACACAATACTCTACTATCTCCCCCTCTCCTCTCCTCCCCACTCTGAACATGACGTGCATGAATTAGGGGAATCAGCTTCTGCTTACATCTCAAGATCTCCCCATCCTCTCTCTCTCTCTCTCTCTCTCTCTCTCACACACACACACACACACACACACACACACACACACAACTTACATCTCCTCACACACAACACCTTCCTCTCCTCATCCTACCCCCTCATACCCATCCACCCACATACACACACACAACCCGACACTGTCTTCCCTCTTCCCCCCTCTCTCTCGACAACCCCTGCCCTACCTCCTCCCCTGACACCCCTTCCCTTCCCCCTCCCCTGACACCCCTTCCCTCCCCCTCCCTTTATACCTTCTTCTCTCTCCTCCTCTGATACCCCCTTTCTATACCTCTTCCTTTGACACTTCCTTCTCTCCTTCCTACTCAGATACTCATTTCCCTCCTCCTTCCCCTGATATCCTTCCCCCATCCCCAAATACTCCCTTCCCTTCCCCTCCCCTGACAACATTTCCCATCCCCCTGCCCTTATACCTCCCTTCCTCTCCTCCCCTGACACCCCCTTTCCTTACTCCCTATCTTGACACCCCTTCCTTCTCTTCCCCTGACACCCTCTTCCTTCTCCTCCTTCCCTGACACTTCCCTCCCTTTCCTTCACTGACACCCTCTTCTCTCTCCCACCTCCCCTGACACCCCTTCCCTCTCCTCCACCGACATACCTTTTCTCTCCTCCCCTGACACCCATTCCCTCCCCCCGCCTCTTATACCACCTCCCTCTTCCCTCCCCCCCTCCCCCTTCCCCTCACCCCATGATACCGTCCTCCCTCTCCCTCCTTGAAACCCATTTCCCTCCCACCTCTTCTTATACCACCCTCCCTTTTCCTCGAATACCACCCTCCCTTTCCCCCCCTGACACCCTCTCCCTTCCTCCTTTCGTACAAGGCGTGCATAAATTAGCAGAATCCCTGTTTACATCTCAAGGGCTCCCCCTGTTTGCCTCGGGCCGGGCCATGGGATTTGCATTACCCAACAGCGATTGAGGTGGAGAGGTGGGTGGGTGGATGGATGTGGCACTAATACGGGGTGATTAGGGAGGGTAACGAGATGGATGGATGGATGGATGGACGGTAAATAAACAGTGGATGCATGGATGGATGGAGAGATGACTGGATGGATGGATGGATGGATGGAGAGATGACTGGATGGAAGGACGGAAGGGAGGGATGACGGGATGGATGGATGAGGATGAATGAATAGATGGACAGAAGGATGGATGGATGAGGATGAATGAATGAATAAACGGAGAGATAGATGGATGGATAAACGCTAGGCAGATAGATTAATATAAAGAAATACAGAAAGAAATGGATGGACGGTTAATAAATTACAACCCTCTCCTCTTACCCACTCCCTTGACACAACCCTCTCCTCTTACCCACTCCCTTGACACAACCCTCTCCTCTTACCCACTCCCTTGACACAACCCTCTCCTCTTACCCACTCCCTTGACACAACCCTCTCCTCTTACCCACTCCCTTGACACAACCCTCTCCTCTTACCCACTCCCTTGACACAACCCTCTCCTCTTACCCACTCCCTTGACACAACCCTCTCCTCTTACCCACTCCCTTGACACAACCCTCTCCTCTTACCCACTCCCTTTACACAACCCTCTCCTCTTACCCACTCCCTTGACACAACCCTCTCCTCTTACCCACTCCCTTTACACAACCCTCTCCTCTTACCCACTCCCTTGACACAACCCTCTCCTCTTACCCACTCCCTTGACACAACCCTCTCCTCTTACCTACTCCCTTGACACAACCCTCTCCTCTTACCTACTCCCTTGACACAACCCTCTCCTCTTACCTACTCCCTTGACACAACCCTCTCCTCTTACCTACTCCCTTGACACAACCCTCTCCTCTTACCCACTCCCTTGACACAACCCTCTCCTCTTACCCACTCCCTTGACACAACCCTCTCCTCTTACCTACTCCCTTGACACAACCCTCTCCTCTTACCTACTCCCTTGACACAACCCTCTCCTCTTACCTACTCCCTTGACACAACCCTCTCCTCTTACCTACTCCCTTGACACAACCCTCTCCTCTTACCCACTCCCTTGACACAACCCTCTCCTCTTACCTACTCCCTTGACACAACCCTCTCCTCTTACCTACTCCCTTGACACAACCCTCTCCTCTTACCTACTCCCTTGACACAACCCTCTCCTCTTACCTACTCCCTTGACACAACCCTCTCCTCTTACCTACTCCCTTTACACAACCCTCTCCTCTTACCCACTCCCTTGACACAACCCTCTCCTCTTACCCACTCCCTTGACACAACCCTCTCCTCTTACCCACTCCCTTTACACAACCCTCTCCTCTTACCCACTCCCTTTACACAACCCTCTCCTCTTACCCACTCCCTTTACACAACCCTCTCCTCTTACCCACTCCCTTTACACAACCCTCTCCTCTTACCCTCTCCCTTTACATTCTATTCTCTCTCTCTCTCCTTCTTCTTCTACGTCTCTTCTTCCTCCTCCTCTTTTTCGTTCCCTCTGCTTCCCTTCCCCATCTTCCTTCCCTCCTCACATTTTTAACACCTCACCCTTCTCCCCTCCTATCTTTTCTCATTCTTCTTCCTTCTTCCATTTTCCGCTAGTCCTTTTTTCATACCATTCTTCACTTTTTCTTCCAAGTTTAATTCTTTACCATACACCGTCTTCCACTTCTCTTCCTCCCTTGTTCTTGCATATTTCTTCTGTGTTTCTTTCCTGTTTTATGTTTGCTGCCTGTTCTCACTTTTATCCTCTCTCTCTCTCTCTCTCTCTCTCTCTCTCTCTCTCTCTCTCTCAAATTCTTCCTCACTTCACCTCGCTTAACCACACAAACACACACACACATACACAGCCTCTCTCTCTCTCTCTCTCTCTTGCCCGCACAAAAACAATCACCTAACAAGTAAAGCCTCCCGCCAACGAACTATCCCACAATCCCCTCCCGGCCCTCCTGTTCCAGACACTCGATAAATATGGGACAGAACTCGAAAATACCGGAAAGAATACGGATAAGCTTTGGAAATACGGGCAGACTTGGAAATACGGTCACATCCTGGAAATACGGGCACCCCCTGGAAATACGGGCACACCTCGGAAGTACGGGCACATCTCGGAAATACGGCCACACCTTGGAAATACGACCAGGATTTAGAAATATGGGTATAACTTGGAAATACGGCCTAAATTTGGAAATACGGATCTTCGGGGTATGGGCAATGTGTAAAGTCAGTAGTTATGATTAGCTGTTTACTTGTGAATTTGAGAGAGAGAGAGAGAGAGAGAGAGAACCTCTGACCTACGACATGCTATTATCTCACTGGAAAGCCTCACCACTAACACTCCACATTCGATTTTGCCAAGTATTTCTCTCTCACTCTAAATGCATCAATGTGTGTGTGTGTGTGTGTGTGTGTGTGTGTGTGTGTGTGTGTGTGTGTGTGTGTGTGTGTGTGTGTGTGTGTGTGTGTGTGTGTGTGTGTGTTTTAGTAATAGTTACACAGATGAGACAGACAGAAGACAAATAATGACGAGGATGTAGAGACACAACACTGGTCCTCACCGATATAAAGTCACAGATACAATAGTAAGACAGAGAGAGAGAGAGAGAGAGAGAGAGAGAGAGAGAGAGAGAGAGAGAGTGTGGGTGTTAACCATCCGAACATCAGAAAGGTCATAAAATGTGAGGGACAATATATTCTGACAGGCACTATACCTTTTCTAGGATATTAAAGCTCTCTGCTAGCCACCAAAGCACCTTAACCAAATGGTATTCTAAAGCTCCACAAGGCTCTCTCTCTCTCTCTCTCTCTCTCTCTCTCTCTCTCTCTCTCTGTCACACACACACACACACACACACACACACACACACACACACAGCTGGTACGTCAATGGCTTTAGTGCCGACAGTGGCAAATGAAAAATACGAATTACTGTGAATTGTTACTCATCTTCAACAAGCTTCTGGTTTTATGGAGCGGTATGATTCTCCCCCCCCCCTACACACGATCTCTCTCTTGCATCTTAGTGCTGGAGTGGGACGCCTTCATGTAGTGACACCGATGTAAGTGGGCGGTTGTTCTGCCCGGTTATAAAATCGTCCCTCAACTCCCTAACACAAGACAAGGACAGTGGACAGTAGGAACGAGGCAACTTCAGCCTGCAGTACACTGGGTTCACATACAAATGATCTTGGCGTTACTACTACTGCCACTATACTACTACTACTACTACAATTACTGCTACTACTGCTCTTGCATCCTCCTCCCTCAATGTAGCCCATTTCACTTCATTACTATCGCCACACGATTATACAGCAGCATTTATCAATATTATCACTTCACTCCGAGGACAACTCAGTCATCTGATTCTTGGTACCCTACAGACGATTTTATTCAGCTTGGGACAGTCTCTTCTACATTTACAACTTCACTACAAGAATTCTCCTTCGTGTGGAATAAAATCGTCTGGTGATAACTAGAATAAATTACGTTACCGATATGATGGTTAATGCAGCAGTTCTCTCTAGAAAATAATAACATAAGCACAATTTCCTTCATAATATATATTTCACCTATATTCCCGGCAGTATCATAATTACTACTAATACAATGATTTCTATAATATTACATCACATTGGATTAGGAGTAAAGCATTCAACCTTCTCACTAGATTATTCAGCGACCAATGATCCTGATACATGTAATAATACTACAATTATCAGTTACCAATATGTCGTTAATAATAAGGTATCAACAACAAACCATCCAGTATTTCTTTATCATAATTATCACCAACAAGTACTTTCTTAATAATACATTCATTACAAAAAAATCCACATTTATATCCTTATCATAATAATCACTACCTGTCATAATAATTCGCTAACATATTTACCAGTAATAATCCAGCCTTTATTTCGTTATTATTATTATTATTAGTGCCCTCTAATTAGTAACCCACCATTTACAACAAATAATCCAGTATTAGCCCTTATCCTAATTACCAGTATCCAGTAATTCGTTAATAATCCACTACTTAACAACCAATAATCCAGCTCTTATCCTTATCATAATCATCAGTGCCCAATAAATCGCCAATAATCCAGCACTAAATACGTATAATCCCGTATTTATTTCCTCACTATAATCACCCGCCTGACCACAAGCAGTCTGTCCCCAACGAGGCCATTTTGGTGACACACGCAAAATAAGAGCTTAGCGTAATTAGTTTAGCACAGGCCGCTAATTGGCTGAAGGCAATAACCGCTAGATTTACCTTTATTAATAACTGGTACGGGATTTGGTGTGTGTGTGTGTGTGTGTGTGTGTGTGTGTGTGTGTGTGTGTGAGAGAGAGAGAGAGAGAGAGAGAGAGAGAGAGAGATTTATGCAAGACCCTTCGTATTATGTAGGTCAATCAACCAATCAATGGCTTTTGTGTTTTCAATTTTAAGTGGCTCAATACAAACACACACACACACACACACACACACACACACACACACACACACACACACACACACACACACACACACACACACACACACAAATCGCGCTCATGGGGGTTCAGTTATTAAAAAACGTGTCCGAAGAAAGATGCTGTATGTCCGCCGTAATGGGGAAGGGATGTAAGTAAAGGTGAGAAAAGCAATTACGGATGCTGCCGATATGATTACCTGAGTGAATGGCCTAACTGATTAACACCAAAGGATTATACAGGACCAATGCACTAGAAATATATATATTTAGTGAATGACGGTAATTTTGGTAATGTGGTGTGGTGTGGTGTGGTGTGGTGTGGTGTGGTGTGGTGTGGTGTGGTGTGGTGTGGTGTGGTGTGGTGTGGTGTGGTGTGGTGTGGTGACCTGGCAGTAAGGATGAATAAATAAAGCCGTCACTGTATTGAAAGGGTCTCTCACAGGCTTCATAAAATCGTCTGAAGGTAGAAAGAATAAAGTAAAAAAAAAAATGATAAAGCCATAAATAAATTACACTACGAATTAATCCCATGCGTTTGATAACCACCTTATTTTTTTTACTCTCACAACAGACGATTTTAATATTACGATCTAAAGACGATTTCATTCATCTTAGGAGACCCACTCGTACTGATTGGGTGAATGGACGTGGGTTTCTGGTGAGGTCTGAGCCATATGAGGAGGTGGTGAATATGTATGATGGGGAAGCAGGTGTGTGTGTGTGTGTGTGTGTGTGTGTGTGTGTGTGTGTGTGTGTGTGTGTGTGTGTGTGTGTGTGTGTGTGTGTGTGTGTGTGTGTGTGTGTGTGTGGTGAGGAGAGGTAAGGTCAGTTCTGTCAAGAGAAGGACCCACCAAAGTTGAGACAGCCGGAGGGATGAGAGGAGGAGGGAAGTGAGGGTGAGAACGAAGTGAGAGGAGATTGAGGGAAGAGAAAAGAGAGGAGAGTGAGGGAAGAGAAGAGAGAGGAGAATACTGTCAAAAGAGAAAGCGAGAGGAAAGAGAGGAGAGAGGGCGAGGGGGAAGAGAGAGGGTGAGAGAGAAGAGAGAGGGTGAGAGGGAAGAGAGAAAAACGAAATTGAGAAGGAAGATGTGAGAAAGGAAACAGGAGATGGAAGTTAAGAGAAAACGGAAAGATGAGGGGAGGGAGGGAAAGGGGAAGAAGAGGAAGAGGGAAAGGAAGGGGGTTGAAAGAAGATGGTTCAATAGGAGGGTGTAGGGAAATAGTGAGAGGAAGATGGAAAAAAGAGGGGTGTAGGAGAGAGAGAGAAGGAAGAGAGGAGTGACAGAGCATAGGAGAAGAGAGGAAGAGGATACCCGTAAAAAAAAAAGAGAATTACCATCCAAAGCTCTGCCAATGGATATGTCTTTATATACGGCTATACGAAGAAATATATAAAAGACAGATATAGAAAGACTGATAGATACTGTAGATACTGGCACTGACAGGTTTACATATTTGCACACATGAACGACACACACACACACAAACACACACACACACAACGAGAGAGAGAGAGAGAGAGAGAGAGAGAGAGGACCTAAGACAGAGGAGGCTCAAGAGAGAGATCAGAGGGGAAAAGGAAGGGTTGACGGAAGGGAGGACGATGGATCTGAGGGGACACGGGTATGAGGGGGAGGGTAGAGGATGGGAGGGAAGGGGGGAGGGTTTGGGAGGGGGAAGAGATGGGGTGAAGGGGAAGGAAGGAGGAGGAAGTGAGAGGGAGGGGTAAGAGGACAAGGAATTGAAAGGGGAGGGGATGGAGACGGAAAATGGGAGAGAGTGTTACAGGTATATTTAATGAAGTAGGTAGAACGGGGAAGCAGGTAAGAGGAAGAGGATGTGGAAAAGGAAATAAGGGATGGAGAGGGGGAGGGGAGAAGAATAATGGAACGAAAGACAGGTGATGAGGGTGGGGAGGGGTGGAGGAAGGGATAGGTAGTGGTGGAAAGGAGGGGAAAGATATGGGTAGTGGTAGAGAGGAAACAGAGGTGAGAGAGAGGGAAGGGATATGTCGTGGTAAAGAGGCGGCAGAGAAGAGAGGGAGATGGGTGGTAGGGAATGGAGGGGTAGGGAGAGGGGCGGATGGGAAGGAAGGGATAGGGAAAGAGGGGTGGGAGGGAAAGGAGGGATGGGGTAAGAGGGGGTGAGGAAACAGAAGGGTCCTTGCGTGGGAAGGAGCGGGGATCACAGGCGTAGACATAAACAACACAAAGTCGCCCATGCCACACACAACTTCCTCTTCCTTTTCTCCTTCTCCCTCCTCTTCCTCTTCCCTGCCTCGCCACAGTACAGCATGGTCCGTGGGAGTAGCGGGTGCTGTGGGTTTGCTGTAGGTGATGTTGTTGTGGGCGTTGCTGTTATTTTTGCTGCTGCTGCTGCTGTTGCTGTCCTGGTGTCTGTATTGATGCTATTGTTCCTTGCTGCTGTTGATTTGTGTGTGTGTGTGTGTGTGTGTGTGTGTGTGTGTGTGTGTGTGTGTGTGTGTGTGTGTGTGTGTGTGTGTGTGTGTGTGTGTGTGTGTGTGTGTGTCTGCTGGTATTTTAGTGCATGTGTTGTTGTTGTTGTTTTGTTCTTCTGACCCACTTTGGCAACATTTAAAACCACGATTAGAGGTGGCATATGAGGATTCGCAGCCCTTATTTCTTAGCGACTTATTCTCCAAACTGTACCTTAAATTCCCCCTGAAGATTAATTATATCCTTTTAATACTGACACAGTTTGCAGAAATAACATGTAAAACGATAATGAGGCCTAACATGCAGAATAAATTGCAAAGGAAAAGGTGTTACGAAATTCCCAATGTTACTGAGAATAAAACCCTCAGATTGACGGCCTTATTATTAAAACGAAGGACAAGAAGAGTTGACGTAGTAGAGGGACGCCTTCACGTGGTGGTACCGATATAACTGGGCGGCTCCACTGACCAGCTATACAAACTCCCTCAATTCCCTCCCTCTACTCCAAATGTGGACGGTGGACTGCAGGAGGGGGGCAGCCTAAAGTCCACCAGGTTCACATTTCAGTTAAGCCTACTACTACTACTACCACCGCCACCACCGCCGCCACCACCAACACCACCACTACCATCACTACTACTGGTCCTACCACCAATACCACCGCCACAACAACAACAACAACAAAAACAACAACAACTAGTACGACTACTATTACTACCATGAACACCACCACTCTTACTACTATTACTACGCGAAAAGGTGTTACCTAAAGTGATAAAGTAGCCTTACGTACCAACATAACAGTAATATCTCTATGCTAGGTATTTACACATTCTGATATCCCATCCATCGGACCCCTGGGATACAATATAGTTACTGTATTTATACGGTACAGCGAAATACAACACAACACTGCGATATATATACAGGTAACACTACTCCCTCTACTCGCCTACGTGCTGAAATATTTTGCGCATCACTCTACACACACACACACACACACACACACACACACACACACACACACATTCTCATTTCCATGTATTCCATTTTTCTCCCCCTCCATTTACTGCTCCTTTCTTTGCCTTGTCATATTAAATTCCTCGCCTCCTGTATCCTCTCCTACCCCTCCTCCCTCTTCATCACCCCCTCCCCCCCCTCTCTCTGCGGACTCATAAACATCTCTCATTCACCTCTCTTTCCCTCCCTCTCCCCTTTTCTCTGCCTTCTCTCCTTCCCTCCCTCTCCCCTTCTCTGCCCTCTCTCCTTCCCTCCCTCTCCCCTTCTCTCTCCCTTCTCTCCTTCCCTCCCATCTGTCATGCCTCTCTCTTGCATCCCTCCCTCTCATCTTCCCCTCTCTTCCTTCTACCCTTTCCTTTTCTCATTTTTTTTCCTTACCTTCTTTTTTTTCCCCTGCGTCTCCCCTACTTCCCTTTCCGACCTCCTCTTCCTACTCTCTCTTTCTAATCCCCCCCTCTCCTCTCCCCTCTCCCTCCTCCCCTCTTTTCCTCTCCCCAGTCCTTTCATCTCTCTTCCCCTTTCTCTCCCTCCTCACTCTCCTTCTTAACTCATTATAATTCATGTCCCTACTTTCCCTCCCACCTTCCCCATTTTAATCTCTCTCTCTCTCTCTCTCTCTCTCTCTCTCTCTCTCTCTCTCTCTCTCTCTCTCTCTCCGCTTTCTATCAGCTCACTAAACTCATATTCCTTACATATCACCTCTTCCTCCTTTCTCTTCCTTCTCTTTTCCTCTCCCATTCTTATCACATTAATTTCTTATTCATCTTCCTACCCTCAAATTTCCTATCATATTTTTTTCCCCTCAATTCCCTTCTTCCTTCTCTTCTCCCTATTTTCCTTCCCCTTTCCCTTCCTCTTCCTCAACTTCATCACCACCACTTTCCTTATTTTCTCCCTCCTTCTTTTCTTTCTATTTCTTCGTTTCTCCCTCTCCCCATCCTCCCTCCTCCCTTTCTCCATTTCTCCCTCATCCCATCCCATCCTCTCTTTCCCTCCCCATTCTAAGACCACCATACCATTTTCCATTTCCTTCTTTTTCATTCCCGGCAGCCAACGATAAAAATAAAAATAAAGAAAGGGCATATATCCACACCCTCATCTCTCCTTCCATACTCTCTCTCTCTCTCTCTCTCTCTCTCTCCTGTCAATTCCGACATTCCGTATAAACTTTAATATAACCCTTTCCCTCCCTCTTCCCATCTATCCCCCCTCCCTCTCTCTCTCGCTCCCTCTCTCTCCCCCCTTCTCTTCCTCCACAAACACCTGTCTCAGTTCTCCTCTTCCTCTTCATCATCATCATATCTTAGTCCTCCTCCTCCTCCATCTTCTCTGTATCCTCTTCCTCCTCCTCCTCCTCCTCCTCATCATCATCATCATCATCATCATCATCACCATCACCATCATCACATCTCCCCTCTCCTTCCCAAATACCTCCACACTTCCCTCCGTCTTCTTCCTCCCCACCCCAACCCCACCTTTTCCCAAACCATAATTAACTTTATCAATTAAACTTCACCAAACTTTCGTAATAGAAACACCGCATTAATGGTACCTAGGGAGGGGGTGTGGGTGTGGTATGTGGGGTGTGGGTGTGGTATGTGGGAGTGGTGTGTGGGGTATGTGGCATGTGGAGTGTGAGTGTGTGGTAAGCTAAGTGTGGGTGTGTGTGATATGCGGTGTGTGTGGGATATGTGGGGTGTGTGGGTGTTTGTGGTATGTGGGGTGTTTGTGGTATGTGGGGTGTATGATGTGGGGTGTGTGGTATGTGGGGCGTGGGTGTGTGGCATGTGGGGCGTGGGTGTGTGGCATGTGGTGTGCGGTGTGTGTGGTATGTGGAGTGTGGGCGTGTGGCATCCAGCGTATGAGTGTGTGTGTGTGTGTGTGTGTGTGTGTGTGTGTGTGTGTGTGTGTGTGTGTGTGTGTGTGTGTGGTGATGTGGGGTGTGGTATGTGAAGTGTAGGGGTAGTGAGGTATGGTATACGGGGAGTAGCGTGTAGGAAATTTCTCCCTCGTTGTTCCTTCATAAGTCCTTTCTCTCCCCTTCTCCCCTTCTTCCTCATCTCGCCTCCCCTCCCTTCACTCCCCTTTACCGTCCTTTCCTCCTTTCTCCTTTCCCTCCTTGCACTCTACCTCTGTCCCTCCCTCCCTCTTCTTCTCCTCTTCCCCTCCCTCGCCTTTCTCTCCCCCTCCCCACTCTCTTTCCTTCCCTCCTCCACCCCCACCGCGAGGAGGCCGATAAAACTACATTAAACCAACTCATAAACCCCGTACACGCTTCACGCCACTCTAATGAGGAGGAGGAGGAAGAGGAGGAGGAGAGATGCCAGGAAAGGTGGGGAAGAGAGGAGGAAGGTGGAGAGGGGGGGGGACAGAACGAGGAAGGAGGAGAGGGAAGGAGGGAAAAAGAGAGGGTGCGATGCCTAGGGAGAAGAAAGGAAGGAGAAACAGGAGGAGAGGGAAGTTTGAGGAAGGAGGAAGAATGGAGGAGGGAATGTGAAACTGGCAGAGGAAAGGAAAGGGAGGAGGAAGTAGGGAGGAGGGAAATGGAAGAGAGGAGGAAGTTGGGAGGAGGGAAAAGGAAAAGAGGCGGAAGTGGGGAGGGGACGATGATGATGAGGATAAGAAAAGGAAGGAAGCAAAATGGGAGGCGAGGAGAGGGAGTGGAAGAAGTGGAGAAAGAGGAAGGGAGAGGGAGAGGAAAAAGGAAAAGGGAGGTAAGGTAGAGAAAAAAGACAGGTAGAGAGGGAAGCAAACAATAAGCAAGGAGAGTTAGGAGGGGACCAAGACAGAGAGAGAGAAGGGAGTGAAGGAAGGATGGGAGGGTAAGGAAGAAGGGATGTCGAGATGGAGAGAGGGAGGAAAACGAGGAAAGTTAAGTTGGAGGAGGAGGAGGAGAAGGAGAGGAGGAGGAGGAGGGGGACACGAGAACTAGAGAAACTGAGATGGAGAGAAAAGGAAGAAACAAATATTACGGAAACAGGGTGAGAAAATATGAATTGTGAGCCAGTGGGATGAGAGGGATGGAGATAAAAAGAAAATAAACAGAGAGAGAGAGAGAGGATAACAAGCATGAAGAAAGGGAGGGAAGGAGAGGGGAAAATGCATGAGAGTAAAGGTAACATGAGGTGAGAATTAAATAGAATGGCAGGGAGACAGGCGAGGGAGGGGGAGGGGGAGGGGGAGGGGGAGGATGAGGGGGGAGGGGGGAGACAGAGGGTAAAGGGAAAGGAAGGACAGAGGGGAGAGAGAGAGAGAGGTAAAAGGAAGTGCGAAGATGGAAGGTTGATGGGTGTGGGAGAGAGAGAGAGAGAGAGAGAGAGAGAGAGAGAGAGGCGGAAAAGGATATGGGGAAGGAAACAGACACGCAAAGTGGAGGGGGGAAGGTAGGAGGATGAAGGATGGGGGGAGGGGAAAGAACTAATGGATGTAAGGGGAGAGAGGGAGGGAAAAACGAGGGAGGGAGGCAAGGAAAGAGGGAGGAATAAATGAATGAATGAAGGAAGGAAGGTAGGAAAGAAAGCAGTAGTGCCAATGATGATAGTGATGATGGCAGTGTTGTGGTGGTAGTGGTGTGCTTGTGGTGGTAGTGCTGTGGTGATAGTGGTGTCAGTAGTGATGATGGTGTTGTTGTTGTTATGGTGGTGGTGGTGATGTTGTGGTGGAAGTGGTGGTAGTGTTGTGGTGATAGTGGTGGTAGTGTTGTGGTGATAGTGGTGGTAGTGTTGTGGTGATAGTAGTGGTAATGTAGTGATGATAGAGGTAATGGTAGTAGTGGTGATGGTGGTGGTGTGGTGGTAGTGGTGATGGTGGTGGTGTGGTGGTAGTGGTGTGCTGGTGGTGGTGGGGTAAGGATGAGTGAGTGATGAGGCAACTTGTGGCACCACCGTCCTCATCCATAAGACAACTTTTGCACCCCACGGTAATTAATCCACCCTCAACACACACACACACACACACACACACACACACGGTCGTCTGTATATTAAATTCCTCTTCCTTCATTCTTCCCTTCTTTCGTCTGTTTTTCAATACATGTTCTCCTCCCATACACAACCTCTCCACTCTCATCTTATTCTCATCCTTCTTTACCCTATTATAAGTTTATCTTTCCTAGATCTTAAGTTCTCTCACTCCTCCTCCGTCCCTCTTCTCTCTCCTTCCCCTCCTTCCTCCTCATTCCTTTTCCTCCTTTCCCCTCCTCCAATCCTTGCTCTGTCCCCACTTCCCCTCCCTTCCATCCTCTCTCATCCCCGTATCATTTCCCTATCCCTCCCCCTCGACGTAAAGGCACTATACACTTATTCTTAACGTCTTTTAAAAAATAGAACCTGTTTTTCGCCCTTTTCTTGCTTCCTCGACATTTTTACAGGGTTATTTTTTTTTTTCCTGAACGGGAGGGGTTTGACATAGCCTTCAGTACATACCCTATTGAAAGTAGATGTAACTACTAAAGTTTTGCCGACCAGGAAAGGACTATTTACACGGGTATTCTCTCTCTCTCTCTCAACATTACAAGGCAAAATACTTATAAAAATATTACCTCAGGCTAAGCCCACTACATATCTTGGTCAAATAGCAAACCCTTCCACATGGAGAAGTAAAATTTTTATCTTATCTTGTTCTTGTTATCTCCGGACGATTTAATTTAGCTCAGGAGAGGCTTTTCGGAGCGGAGGGACAAGATACAGCCTTCACTAATCCATTCATTAATACAAAACACTTCTTAGCTACGTAAAATCGTCTGTAAAAAAAAACAGGAAAAGAGTAACCACAGTGATGGAGGGGAAGTATTGACATTATCACGACTCTGAATATTTATCTTTAGGAACACTGTACTTCCCTATCAATCACTCAATTTGCCTCAAGTTCCAATATTCATTTTCGGGAGGCGTCTGTTTTTCTCATCAACAAGTTATCAATAAGGGAAAATACTCTCATGTTCACAAGTTACAAGCTCCTGTCACTCATCTTTGCGTCGAATACTAATATTACTCAATCTTGGAATATCAGTCTCTCCGGGAATTTATTATAGTTCCCTTTGCAGTGTTTCACCATCGGAGAAATACTGTTATTACCTCATGTTAGAGTGAATTTATCTAGCGATGTCACTCAACTTTAGGGCAAAATATCGATGATGCCGTGAGAATGAATTGTAATCTCTAGGGAAGCTCCAATTTCCTGTCAGTTGCTCATCATTAAACAGACAAATACTGATACTATAATCAATTTACTTTCACCTGACGGAACTGGGCCACTCGCACAATCTGGATACTATGTCGTTGTTCCGTGAAATTCGACGAGCCTGGGTTATGAGGCAGAAATTAGTTTACTTGAATCCTAATTAAATCTGCCGCCCAATTAGACTACACCTGGCCATCAACCGAGCTGAAAGGGGCTAGGGATCTTTGTCCGGTTAGAGATGGATGATGATGATGATGATGTCGGCCAGGGCTCATTTGAAACGTGTACCCGGTGGACTGCAGGCTTCAGCTCCCCTTCTTCAGTCCACAACTCTTCCTTCGCGGAATATATAAGTAGTTGAGGGACCTGTAGAACCGGGTAGTGAAGCCACCTCGGTAAGTCGGGGCCACCACATGAAGGCGTCCCTTTCCAGCACCCACGTTAAACACACTACACACAAGTTGGAAGCTCCTGTCATTTATCCCTACGCCATGATAGGGATGACACTCAGGGCTGGAATATCTGTCTCTGCGGATTTCACTGTACTTCTCCCTGGGCCACTCATCACAGGGGGAAATACTGTTATTACTACAAGTTAGGCCTAGTTTATCACGGCCATCTGTCCTTCATCCTGTGGGGCAACGGCTGATATAACCCAAACTTTGACTATTAATCTCCGGTGTCCCTTTACTTCCTTCGCCAGTCACTCATCACTGGGGTAAAATATTGATATTACCCCCAAGTTACAAGCTCCTCTCACTCATCTCTGTTATTACCTGTGATATACCTTTCAGCGCAAGGCGACTTCTTGATCAATGATTTCCTTTATTAATGTATTCTTTGGTCGTCCTACAACTGACTTTGGAGATTTCGTCGCTCCTCTAACTTAGCGATTCATTCTGCACTATACACCTCACTACCTTCTTGTATGCTACTGATGCAAATTATAAGTGGCTTTGATGTTCTCGTAACTCCTCTTATTTTGCGATTCATTTGCACTTTACACCTCAATACCTACTTGTTCGCTACTGTTGTAAATTCTGTCTCTATCGTTTTCGTAGCTCCTCTTTACTTAGCGATTCATTCTGCACTTTACACCTCATTATCTTCTTGTATGCTACTGATGGAAACTATGTCGATATTAAAACGATATAAATAGCAGGGAAAATAATGTTAAAGTGCAAGATGCAAAATAAATCGCTAAGGAACAAATGCTATAAAGACCCGTACGTCACCCAAAAGTCGGCCCTCTATCTGATGACCTCTAAGTTAATTTTGTACACATTTTAATGCGACACTCGACTTACTGGGCAAATCGTCAGCAATATTTAGACAACTAGGCTACGGTTTTCCTCCACTAGAGTAGGTATTTGTATTTGTAGACTGACCACACGGCCTTAGGATCGAACCCGCTACCATCTCCAGCTATTTTGCCACCGTTTCGCCACAGCTGCTAAAATTATGAGGCATCCTTCGAGCCCTTCACCCCCGTAACTATTCAGGAAAGGCAGCGATCATGCATGGAGATGGGTGTCCTTAGGTACGGCGTCCCATTCCATTACTCAAAACTGCAACGTCAATCTTGGCGGGAACTCAGCGTCCGTCTCTCATTAGCCTCTCGTAACTGACGGAAAATACTATAGTTCTTTTTTTTTTTCTTTTTTTTTAACTCTCTCTCTCTCTCTCTCTCAAACCTTACGACACAGGGCCACTCAAACAAGCTGCGTACTTAGTCTCAATCGCATGAAACTCGGTGTACGTTAGTTATGGGGCAGGTATGAGTCTCCTTGTTTACCTGTCAATCCAGCCCTTCAGTATAACTACACCTGGCCATCGACTGAGCTGAAACGAAATGGGGATCTCTGTCAAACTAGAACACACGCGCTATAACAATACTGCGGCAACACCCTCGTCTATTGTCATTCATCCATAACCCCAAATACCGATGTTCAAGTTGGAATATCAGTCTGTGCAGGAAAATTAATGTGTTTCCCTCCTCCGTCACACTGGGACTAGTTTGTATCTGGGCTTTAGGTGAAGGGTCGTATACACGTGGAATTGGAGACAGCAAACACCTATTCCTTAGCGATTTATTCTGCACAGTACAGCTCAATATCCTCCCGTAAGTACTTGATCCAAACTATGTCCAATTCAGTAGGGAGCAAATAATATACATGAGAATATTATAGTGCCACACGCAAAAATAAATCGCTAAGGAAGAGGTGTTACGAGGCCTCCTATACTAAACAAAAATGGATCCAAAGACCCAATATTACCTCAAGTTTTATTATCAGTCTCTGGGGAAGCTTACCTTATCAGAGAGACAAAAATTGATAACGCCTAACCCTGTGATTCCTGGGAGGTTTTTTTCGTTTCCATCTTCCTATCTTATTACGATTTATTCGGCTGAGGACAGACGTTTCGGACTGGAGGGGTTTGATACTAAATAAATCCCTCTTCGGCGCGACAGGTCTTTTTCCCAGCTGAATAAAATCGTCTGGCAGCAGCAAAATAAATAAATAAAATAAGGACGTCACTCGGATTCAAGGGTCTGGTCAACTGTTAATAATCCTTTGGCTAAATTAATCTGTTCAACACGGATTTTTTTTTTTTAACTCTTCTCGTCTCCACAGTGAAAATACAGGTTGACAAACTTTCACACACACACACACACACACACACACACACACACACACACACACACACACACACACACACACACACACACACACACACACACACACACACACACACTCTTTCCCCATTCTTTCACTATACTTCTCTCTCTCTCTCTCTCTCTGTGGTGTGGTGTGGTCTCTCAGGGGACGAATTAATTAGGCAGTACTGAGCAAGGCACTCGGGGGATTACACTGAGGGGTGAGGGAAGGGGGAGAGAGGTAAGAGGAGGGGAGCAGAGAAGTGAGGGAAGGGAGGATGGGAGAAGGAAAGGAGACCAGAGGGGGAGAAACAGAGGGAAGGAGGGGAGGGGAGAGGATGGAACGAAAGAAAAGAGGAGGAGGAGGGGGAAAAGGAAGGAGTGGAGAGAGGGAGAGGAGTGAAGGAGGGCACAGAAGGAGAGGAGACAGGGAGGGGAAAGGAAAGGTGAGAGGGAGGGGAGAGGAGAGAGGAAGGGGAGAGAAGGAGAGGAGAAGGGGGGGAGAGGGTGAGGAGGGGGGAGAGAAGAAGAGAGAGGTAGAGGCAGAGACAGAGAGGGATGGGAACAAATGAGATGGGGTGGGAATTGAAAGCGAGGGAAAGGATAGGGAGAGGCAGGGAATGGAAGGGGAAGAAAGGCAGGGAATGATAAGGTAGGGGGAAGTTGAGAGGGGAGGGGAGTGGCATGGAGAGGGAGGAGATAGGAGAAGGGAAGGGCAGGAGTAGGGGGAGCAGGAGAGGGAGACAGAGAACTTGAGCAGGGTTGGGGAGGAGGAAACGGGAGGGAAGGGAATGGGAGGGAGAGGGAGGGTGCAGGTTTGTTAATATGTAAGGGAGCTATGGAGAGAGAGAGAGAGAGAGAGAGAGAGAGAGAGAGAGAGAGAGAGAGAGAGAGAGAGAGAGAGAGAGAGAGAGAGACGGGGGAGAAGAGAGTAGTGTTGAGGAGATGCTTGTGGGTGAGGGAATACTGGAAGAGAGAGAAACAGAGGGTGAGGAAAGGGTGGCAGGTGAGAGAGACAAATGGGCGAGAGGGACAATGAAGGATGAAGGGGAAGGGAAGGGGAAATGTGAGAAATGCAGAGGTGAGAGGGAAGGAAGGAGGTGGGGAAGAGAAAGAGGAGGAATGGAGGAAGGAAGGAGGAGGGGAAGAGAAAGAGGAGGAATGGGGGAAGGAAGGAGGTGGGGGAATAGGAGGAAGGAAGGAGGGAGAGTGGGAGAGATCCAGAGGTAAGGAAGGGAAGGTGGAGGGGGAGGAAGGAGGAGGGATGGGAGAGAGGCAGAGTGGGGGATGAAGAGGAAGGGAAGAGGGAATCGGAGAGATAAAGAGGGTGAGGTAGAGAACGAGAGGGGGAGGGGAAGAGAATCTGACGGAGGAACGCGGAAAGGAAGAGGAAAGTAGAAAAGTTAGAGAGGCATTTTAGCGATGCACAAAGAGTTAGGGTAATTTTTAAGAGGGAGTAAAGAAAGAGTAAGGGTGATAAGGGTGAGAGAGAAAGAGTAAGGGTGATAAGGATGAAAGAGGAAGAAAAGAAAGAGTAAGGGTGATAAGGGTGGAAGGGTAAGGGTGATAAGGGTGAAAGAGTAAGGGTGATAAGGGTGAAAGAGTAAGGGTGATAAGGGTGAAAGAGTAAGGGTGATAAGGGTGAAAGAGTAAGGGTGATAAGGGTGAAAGAGTAAGGGTGATAATTTAGAGTGAGAAAGAGTAAGGGTGATAATTAAGGGTGAGAAAGAAGAGTAAGGGTGATAATTGAGTAAAGAGTGATGGTGAGGGAATTAGAATGAGCCTGGGTGAGGGTGAATGGAGACGAGAGAGAGAGAGAGAGAGAGAGAGAAATTAACAAGTAAAAAATGGATAGTATTGTCCATAGAGTTTAATACAATCTCCTTAACCTTCACTACAACGCCATATTTTGTATTTCATTCTCTTATCTCCAGACGATTTTACTCAGCATAGGACACACTTTCAAATTGGAGGGATTATATACAACCTTCACTACCATGGCTATCTCCTAAGCAGAATACAATCGTCTGGCAGCAGCAAAGTGTAAAACAAAATGATGTCTTGATACTTAGAAATAAAACCCTAAAGGCGTCATGATCCCGAAGAGGCTAAAAAAATAAGGTAACATATTAGAAAACACTGAAGAAGTAACATTTAAAATATTCCACGGCCAAGGGAAAGGTACCAGGGAGCCTCGTAATTCCGCCAGTGCACGACCATGAGTGTTAATGTACAGTATATGAAGCGAAAATTACAAGAATCCAAAAAACATTACGCTACAAAAATAAATAAATACATAAATACGTAAATAAATAATCGGACTAAAACACATATATGACATAATTAAATGAAAATATATATACAATAGCTATACAAATACAAGGAGCATAAGAGAAACACAGTAAAAACTTTAGTAAAAATACAGAGACGAGAAAAATTAAAAATAAATATAAAACATGGAAAAAATCCAAACCTCTCTCTCTCTCTCTCTCTCTCTCTCTCTCTCTCTCTCTCAGAAAAGAAAAAATAGAGATATACGAAAAAAAAGTGTGATAGTAAGAAGTGGAATGTGATGGCATGGAGGGAGGAACTGGTAACAATGGGTTTTGTGTCGAGAGAGGTAACTTTAGCTTGATATTAATGGCCTCTGTCCTTAGCCGTGGCAGGGAGGAGGGCAAGGGAGAAGAGGGAGGGAGGGAAAGCTGGGAGAGGAGGGAGGAAGAGAAAGTGGGGAGAGAAGGGACGGAGCGGAAGAGGGAAGAAGAGAGAGGGGAAGGCGGGGAAAGGAGAAGAGCGAGGAAGGGAAGTGGGGAGAGGAGGGACGAAGAGGAAGAGGGAAGAAGAGAGAAGGAAGGGATGGAATGGAAGAGGAAGAGAGAGGGAGGAAAAGAGGAAAGAGGGAGGGAGGGTGGGGAAGGGAGAAGAGGGAGCGAGGAAAAAAGGGGAAGGAGAGAGAGGAAGGATGTAAAAGATAAGAAGGAAATAGGGTCGAAGGAAGGAAGGATGGTGAAGAGAGGATAGGAAGAAAAGGAAAGGAGAAGGGAGGGAAGAAAAGGAGAGGGTTGGGAACGAAGGACAAGTGAGGGAGGGAAATGGGAAGGAAGGAAGGGTAAGGGAGGAAAAGGACGAAGGGTGAGGGAGGGAAAGGACGAAGGGCGAGGGAGGTAAGGGAGGAAGGGTGAGGGAGGGAAGGGAGGAAGGGTGAAGGAGGGGAAGAGAGGGAGGGAAGTTGGGAAGAGGAAGGAAGACAAGAAAAACATAAGCATGGGATGGCCTGGACTTGAGAGAGAGAGAGAGAGAGAGAGAGAGAGAGAATGTGAAAGTGGACCAGGAAATGAAGAATACAAGCACAAGAAGTAACAGGTATGAATGAAATGAAGATGAAAATAAAACAAAAACGGAGGACGTAAAGACACAAAAGACAACTAAAGTGAATAAAGAAAAAATGAAGAAAAGATGAAGACAAGTAGGTGGAAGTGTTGGTGGAAGCACTAAATAATGGGGCGAATGGGGATATGGAGAGATAAGGGGTGGTGATACGAGGAAGAGAATGAGGAGAACAGATACGAATGAGAAAGATGATGACAAGAAACAAAATAAGATGACAGGAAGGTGAGAGTGAGAAGTGAGGATGCCGAAGACCAAGGAGGATGAGGAGTGAGAAGGGTGAGAAGAATGCAGTGTGAGTAGTGAGGAGAGTGAGAAGTGAAGAGGGAGGAATAAAAACTGAGAGGAGTAAGGAGGGTGAGGAATGAGGAGAGTGAGAAGAGTGAGGAAAATGAGGAGGGTGAGGAATGAGGAGAGTGAGAAGAGTGAGGAAAATGAGGAGGGTGAGGAATGAGGAGAGTGAGAAGAGTGAGGAAAATGAGGAGGGTGAGGAATGAGGTACGTGAGAAACGAGGAGAATGAGGCATGAGGGGAGTGAGGAGTGATGGAGAATGTGAGAAAAGGTTGTTAAGAGTGGCACCTTCCCGGAAAGCCTTTACGTGTTCCCCTACCCTCCCCATCCCTCACCCCCTACCCTTCCTTCCCTCTCCCTTCGCCAACCCTCCTACCCCCTTACCCCCTTTCTGCTCTCCTTTACCCTCCTTTCCTCCTCCTCTCCTCTCCATTCCCCTCTAACCTCCACCTCCCTCCCTCCTTCTTTCCCTTCCATCCCCCCACCGCACCCCCTCCCTCAGATTCTCCCCTCACCCCAGCCCTACGTGGGGAGGGTGATGGGGAAGGGCTGTAGTTCGTCTTCTAAATCCTCTCACTGTACCTTACGTCTCTTGGTGTCTTTACATCTTTATATTTTTCCCTCCTAATTCCCCCTCCCCTTCTCTCAATCGATCTATTTATTTCTATCTATCTAACTATCACTCTATATACTGTATCTCTAGCTGTCTTACACTTCTCTCTGACTTACCCAATTCCCAAAGTTCAGGGCTGAATAAAATCGCCTGACAAAAAAAAAAAAAAAAAAAAAAAAAAAAAAAAGACTGGGGGGCTCCATCATCAAACTGAAAAAAAATCCATCAATACTTTCCCACAACCCCTTCACTACAAGAGCTCTATATTAAACTGAATAAAACCGTCTGATTCTCAACGACCCCTCCATTAATACTACATTTCACCTTTTTCTTTTTCTCCCAACATCATTCCCGACGCCACCCCACCCTGACCTTTCTAAAACTTGCACGGGGACATTTTGAAAGACAACCTTGAACTATGAATTGATCTTTGGTACTTTCTGCGTCACCCTCTTGAGCCTCAGACGAGGTGTGGTTTTGTATTTTCTTCCTACAACCATACGATTTTTCTCAGCTTAAGGGAGCAACGTAGAGGTGAAAGGGGTTTACAGAAGGCTGTATCAATCCCTTCCTGTCTTAAAAGTCCATCACCCTCTTCAGCCCCCGAGGAGGTGTGGTTCGTATTCTTATTCTTGCTGCTACCAGACGATTTTCCTCAGCTTCAGGGAGCAACGTAGAGGTGAAAGGGGTTTACTGAGGGCTGTATCTAACCCTTCCTGTCTTAGTCCATTATCATTATCACCATCATCATCATCAATCATCATCACCATAATAATAATAATAATCATCATCATCATCATCATCATCGTTATCACCATCATTATCATCATCATCATCATCATCAATCATCACTGTCATCGTCGTCACATATCATCAACCATCATCACCATTATCATCATCATCATCATCACCATTATCATCATCTTTATCACCATCACCATCTCGATTTACCACCACTACACCCAGTAATACAAACAGTTATCTAAATTGTGGCGCAAAGTACGAGAGAGAGGGTGCAAAAGTATAAAATGTAAATACGTAGACTTAAAAAGATGATAATGCGTAAAAATGAGGCAAATGGCTGAAAAAATGACAAAAAGTTGAAGGTGTATGGTAGCGTGAAAAAAGTATAACTCTTTTAAAAATAACATAAAAACGCAAACCATCAGATAAAAAAAAATAAAAGAAAGAGAACTAACAGGCTAAAACGGGGATAAGATGCAAAATACAAGATAAAAACGTGCACGAAAAGATAAGAAAAAGGTAAACTAAGATTAAGTAAAGGTGTGCACTATAGAAAATGTAAAAATAAGGTGAAAAAAGGTAAATAAAGATAAAAAATGAAGCGTAAAAATGCGATAAAGGTGGGTATAAACAGCTAATGTGGCTGAGTGACGCTAATACGGCCTCGTGTGTGACCTGATGACGCTATTATCCCCACGCACACACGCACGCACGCACACGCACATGCACGCACACCTGGGTTAAACGCACACGAGAAAAACAAGGCACACACACAAACATACACATATACATCGGCTACGTGTATATACTGTACAGATACATATGCACACACAAAGGCGTCAGTCAAACACACACACACACACACACACACACACACACACACACACACACACACACACACACACACACACACGAGGAGGTGAATTATATATTAGAGTACGATTTAAGTATGTAGTATGTATATTGTTTGTATTCTGTATATTCTGATGCGATGTTGTTAATACACACTGGATGAGGGCAGAGGTGGCTTCTGGTATGTGTACGTGTCCTTCCTCTTGACCCGGATCTTTGAATGTTGTATCAATAATGCTTGCAGGCGACTGTACATGTGCCGGTCATGCATTGCGAAAGCTCTTGTACACACACACACACACACACACACACACATACACACAGGCCGAAATTGCACTCAAATCTTGCCCACATCACGTCCGTATCCCGCCCGGACCCCGACGAAACCCAGCCCAAATCACATGCACACACACCCATCAAAACGTCCGAAAATCTAGCCTCTTTCACGCCAAAACCTAGCCCAGTTGTAACCAGAATACCGCTCAAACGCCCCGGCCCCACTTACACCAAAACACAATAGCCCTGCCCCCAAACTGCCAAGATCTATAAAAAAAAATAATAATAATAAAAAAAAAAAACGCTTAAATTACATCAAATCATCATTCAAATAACGATCAAAATTCTAATCACGACAGAAATCATCATGAAAAAGCCAAACATCATTCAAATCACGCAAAACATCATACTAAACACCCAAACATCATCCCAGTCGCGCCCAAACAGCACTGGAATTACGCCCAAACAACAACCAAATCACGCCCAAGCTCCGGCCAAAGTCAATAGGGGCGAAGATGTGCATTACTTGCCACGCCATTACCGCCCCTCCTCCCATTCTCTCTCTCTCTCTCTCTCTCTCTCTCGATATCATTAATCTTCGCAATGCGCAAACTTTTTCTTTATCTCATGATGACGATGATGATGATGATGACGAAGACGATGATGACGATGGTGATGACAAAGACAATAATGACGACGATGAAGACGACAATGACGATATTTTACCCTTCAACTCGAGGACGTAATTTTCACCATATTCTTGCTAATTCTTGACGAATTTTCTTCAACTTACGCATTTCCACCTGGAGGAGTTACACTCTGATTTCAGGTAACTCCTTGGACCGTATTCTCCGTAGCACCTCTTCCTTGGCGATTTATTTTTGGATATGTCTGTTTAATATCCTTCTGTACGTTGTTTATGCAAAGTATGGCGATATAGGAGGGATCTGTATAGAACAGGACAGGACTGCAAGGTGTAATAAGCAAAATAAATCGCTTAGGAAAAGGTGTTAGGGAACTTCTTTAACCGACGAGAATACGGGCCTAACACGGAGGGATTAGAGATAGCTTAACACGGGGGATTAGAGATAGCTTAACATGGGGGATTAGAGATTGCTTAGCATGAGGATTAGACAGCTTGACACAGGGGATTAGAGACAGCTTAACATGAGGATTATAGAAAGCTTAACACGGGGGGATTAAAGAAAGATAGTAGCTTAATTGAAAGTGTTAAGGTTACTCTCTTTCTCGACTATATACAAGAAAAAACTAAGTCACTTAATTCATGGGGTTAAGTCTCTCTCTCTCTTTCTCTCTCTCAGCTAGAATAAAATCATCCAGTCAACAAGAACAAACTAAATCGCCTAGATCAAGGGGTTACGGTTCTCTCAGGCAAATAAAGTGGCGTGAAGTGAGCGAGAAGCAAAGTGAAGCTCCCCGTCCCACCTTTCGATGCCATTAACCTCCTTTTACTGCTAATCACCCGGCGAGAACGACCCAATTCCACGGCCGTGATTAGGGCGGCGTGATTGGGGAATGGGGAGGACGAGAATGGGGTGGTGGCGAGGTGGGGGTGAGAGAAGGGAATGGGTAAGAAGTGGGGGATGGGGGAGAGGCGGATATGTGAGTGGGGAATAGGTAAGTAGGGAGTGAGGGAGGAAAGAGGGGAATAGGGGAGGAAGGAAGGGACTGGGGATGTGGAGATGGGTGAGAGGGAAAGCAGTGAGCGGTGGGTGAATGAGGAATGGGTTAGGTGGCTGAGTGGGACGTGGGTGTGAGGCTTGTGAGTGGGCAATGGGAAAGTGGGAAATGAGTGGGAATGGGTGAATGAGTACTGTGCGAGTAAGGAATGAAGAATGGGTGACAGGATTGAAGAATAGGTAAGTTGGAAATGGGTGAGTGGGGGATGGGAAATGGGTGAACTGGGAATGATGTGAGGAATAAGTGGAGAATGGGGAGGGAGGGGAACGGATGAGAGAGGAAATTGGTGAGTGGGGGGGAGGGGGCGAGCCAGACGCAAATCTATCCATTTATCTATTGTCCAGTCCTTTAAAGCCCCATCAGAAGAGTAGGGGCCAGGGACTTGGGGTCTTACTCCAGATATTTAAAGCGAGAGTGACCAGTCGTTCGTCCCTGAATGGCATAATGTAAGCAGTAGACCCCTACCGTCCCAAATATAAATCCTCATGAACCAATTTCGATTTAAACACCTAATCCTATTAGACTAACAGGAGCGTGTTTGCTTATATGACTAACGACTTAAGTGGCACATGGTATCCTGGGCTTCTAGAAACCATTTGGCTTAACATTCAGTGTAGCATTACCTGAAAGTAGCACTGCAATAAGTGAGAGGATGGTTATCGCTTCCACTTAACCTGTGTGCGGATACATTTATTTCAGAATTCAATCAGGGAAAATAAATAAAAACCGAGTTAAAAAAATACAGAGAGAGTGTAAAATAAAAATATATATACACAGATGGGTGGCTGAAAAAATGGGAAAGCATAAAGGAAGAGAAGTGAAAATAAAGGCAGCGAAAAACTCAAATTAACCCTGAAAAAAATATATATATATATATACCCACCACCAGACAAACAGCTATGCAAACGAAAAAAATGTTGAATAAAATAAATGCCAGTATAGTGTCACGTCATCTGAATAAACAGTGCAAATATTTAATGTTATTTTCGGAGGAATTATAAGAGATTTTAATGTAGCCCCCCCTTCCTCCCTCTCTCTCTCTCTCTCTCTCACACACACACACACACACACACACACACACACACACAGGTCTTTCCAACAGCCTTTACACGTCATAACTTTGACATTTATACCCAGTCTGTACTGGGATGAGAGAGAGAGAGAGAGAGAGAGAGAGAGGGAGAGGGAGAGAGAGAGAGAGAGAGAGAGAGAGAGAGAGAGATAAGATAGAGAGAGAGAGAGAGAGAGAGAGAGAGAGAGAGAGAGAGAGAGAGAGAAGAAAATGGTGACGAAAAAGTGGGAAGGAAAAACAGAAAAAATGAGCGAAGTGAGAGAGAAGCAACAGAAAAAGGCGGGGGAAGGAAAGAAAAAAATAAGGAAACGAGAACAAATGAGAGAAGGAAGCATGAAAAAAAAGATAGGAAAAAAAAAAGACAGATTAATGGAAGGGAAAAATTGGGAGGCGAAAGAGGAACAATGAAGGCGTAAGGAAAATGAGGGTGTAGGGGAAAAGGAAGGTGAGAAGGAAAAAAAAAGAGAATAGGAGAAATAATGGTGGGTGGGAAAGGGGAAAACAGGGGATGAGAAAAAAAAAAACGATGGGAAGAGGAAAATAGCGCGTAAGAAGAAAGTGGGTGGGGAGAAAAAAGTGGGTGGAAAGAGGAAAAAGGGTGGGTGGGAAAGGAAAAAAGTGGGTGGGAAGGGGAACAGAAGGTGGGTGGGGATGGAAAAGTGGGTGGGGAGGAAAAAAAAAAAAAAGGTGGGTGGGAAGCGGAAAAAACAGGGTTAAAAAGTGACGGGAAGAAAAAAGAAAGTGGGTGGGAAGAAGAAAAAGTGGGAAGAAAAGGTGGGTAGGAAAAGAAAAAATGGGTGGGAAGAAGAAAAAAGTGGGTGGGAAGAGGAAAAAAGTGGATGGGAAGAGGAAAAACGTGGGTGGGAAAGAAAATAATGTGGGAATGGAAAAAGTGGGTGGGAAAGGAAAAAGTGGGTGGGAGAAAAAAAAAGTGGATGGGAAAGGATAAAATGGGTGGGAAAAATGTGAGAGAGAAAGAATGAAGCCTAGAAGGGGGGGGGTCAGGAAAAAAAAAAAAAAAGGTGGGAGGCACAAGAGGCAGGTGACAGGTGAGAAAGGGAAAGAGGGCGAAAAAAAGGGCGTTCAATGTAAAGGTGAGGGAGGTGACGAAAAAAATAAAAAAAAAAAGGCGAAAGCGAGGATGAAAAGGCGATGCTTAAAAAAAAAGTCAAATAAGAATAAAAGGAGAGAAAAATAAGAAAAAAAGAGAAAAACTTGATGATAATACGACGATAGGAAGGCAAGGAAAAACAGAGACGGACAAAAAGTGGATAAAGTGAGACAAGTGAGATTAAAAGCAAAGTGAAAAGTGAGATACGTGAGATGAAAAGCAGAGAAAAAAATGAATAAGTGCCATGAGGAAAAAAAGGTGAGACAAGTGGGATAAAATTCAGGAATATAAGTGAAATTGGAAATAAGTGAGAAGAAAAGCAGAGAAAAAAGTGGAGAGCGAGATAGGTGAAATGAAAAGCAAACGAAAAAGCCGAAAGCGAAATAAAAAGCAGAAAGAAAGGAGGAAAGTGCAATAAGTGAGATAAAAGAGAGGGAGAAAAAAGGTGAGAGTTTATAAAGATGAGACAGGGGGTAAGAGAAACTGTGTAATCTATGAGGAAAAAAAAAAGATAAAGGCTGAGGCAGGAAAAAAAAAAAAAAGAAAGGGGAAAAACAAGGTAAAGACAGGGATGATAGGAACAGCAACAGGCAGCCTCATGCGTAGGGGGTCGAGGCTAGGCTACCATAGACCAGTGCAGTTAAGGGTAGATGACCAGCCTACTTCCCCTGATGGCATTCCGTGATCGAAAACCATCCACTCACCTTGTGGAGTTCGAACCTACTTTTATTATTCCAATCACGGGATTACTAGGGGAAGGAGACCAAAGGAAAATTAAACGGGGGGGGGAAGAAAAGAGGAAAATAAAAGAGAAATAAAGAGAATAAGAGATATTAAAGGTGTGTGTGTGTGTGTGTGTGTGTGTGTGTGTGTGTGTGTGTGTGTGTGTGAGAGAGAGAGAGAGAGAGAGATAATTTCAGTTGATTTAGTATTACAGGAAAAGAAGCAAAAGGTAAAAAATAACGAGAATGTTAAAAATGAAAAAACAAAAAGGCAGGAAAAAATAAAAAAAAAAAAACAATATAGGAGAGAAAATGGGAAGAGAACTCAAAAAAGAGAGAGAGGGCTTAACATACGAACAAAAGCAGAAATTGGAAACACAACGAGAAAGAAGAAGAGGAAAGAGATGCATGAAGTTAGGTGAGAGAAGCTAGAAAACATGACGAAAAAATAGAATAATAGTATGTGGTAATAAATCCTGAAAAATAAAGAATGAAAAAAGTCAAAAATAAAAACAGAAGAGAGGCAAAAGAGAGGTACGAAAAGCTAGAAAGAGAGAAGAGAAAAACAGAAAAAAAGAGGGAAAGGGAAAGAAAAAAAGAGAAAGAGGAAAGATAAAGTGAGAAAAAGAAAGAGAGATACAAAGTGAGGTAAGAGAAGTGGCTGAATTTTACAAGAGCCTACACAGCCACTGACGCCTGCCCCCATTTTCACGCACTCCCCCCACCTGAAATATTGAGAGAGAGAGAGAGAGAGAGAGAGAGGAGGGGGGTGGAGTTAAATAAATACAGACGGCAAAGGTCTAGTACATTCTATGATGTTTTGATGAGAGAGAAAGAGAGAGAGAGAGAGAAGGGGGGTGGAGTTAAATAAATACAGACGGCAAAGATCTAGTACATTCTATGATGTTTTGATGAGAGAGAGAGAGAGAGAGAGAGAGAGAGGAGGGGGGTGGAGTTAAATAAATACAGACGGCAAAGATCTAGTACATTCTATGATGTTTTGATGAGAGAGAGAGAGAGAGAGAGCTGGAGGATAGGAAAACGTAATTAAGAAGTAATGAGGTAAGACACAAGGAAGAAATGAGAAGATAATGAACAGAAAGAAGAAAATGGAAATGAGGCACAGGGGAAAAGACGATAATGGAAGAGGAGGAGGAGGAGGAGGAAATGTAAAGATGAGGAAACTTGGGCCCGTATTCTCGTAGGGTATGGAGGCTCCCTAGCACCTCTTCCTTAGCGAATTATTCCTGGATATGGGTGGTTAATATCCTTTTAGTAATCTTGGCAGAGTACGGCGACATTAGATGAATTATTTATGTAACGAAAGATTGAATAAAATAAAGTGTAATAGGCAAAATAAATAGCTTAGGAAAGGGTGTTAGGGAGCTTCCTTCAACGACGAGAATATGGGCTTTTGAGACGTGAGGAAAAAGGGGACAAACTAAAGAAAATTAAATGAGGAAAAGGAAAATGAGAGAAGATGAAAATAGGCATAAGGAAAATGAGAAGAGGAAAAGGACTGATATGCAGAAGACAAGCGAGGGAAGAAGGAAAAGAGAAGAAAGAGAAGATGAGAGGACAAAGGGGAAAAATGGGACAAAAGATGGTACAAGTAAATACAATGAAGCAACAAGGAAAATGAAAATAGTCTGAAGGATTACGAAGGAAGTGAGGCCGGAAGGATGCAAGGAAGGATGATGGAAAGGAAGGAAGGATGGATGGATGGTAGACTGACAAAACAAAAAGGCAAAAAGAACGATGATGGAAGGAGGCAGGATGGGAGGCGGTAAAACAGGATGGCAAGAAAGAAGGAACGAAGACGAGCAGGAAGGAGGGAAAGAAGGCGGGCAAGACGGAGGGAAGCAAAAAAAGAACGGAAGGAAGGCAGATACAACATAAACGACAATGAAGGAAGGAAGGCGGGTATGCAAACAGAAATAAAGGAAGGAGGGGAAAAAAATCAAGTACTATGAGACACAAGGAAAGCAACGAAAGACACAGAAAGAAGGAAAGGAAGACTGAAGGGAAGAATGAAAAAAGGGGCAAATGGTAAGATGGAAGAGACACAAGGAAGAAGGAAACAAACAGCAGTACAGTAAACTAACGTGGCCAAGGAAGGAAAAGGCAGATAGCAGAAGGGGACGGACAAAGAACAAAATGAGCAACGTAACAATGGCAAGGAAAAGGGCTAAAAGAAAAAAATGTCTAAAGTAAGGAAAGGAAGAAAGTAAATATGAAGGGATAATGAATGATGAACTAACGAAGAATACAAAGCAGGAACATAAAAAAAAAGTCTATGGAAGGAGATGAAAGAGAAAAAAAAGGGAAATAATGGAAGAATGAAGAACGCGGAACATAACACGGAAACACAGAAGGAATGCTGAAGAAAAGTGGAAGGAGACTGTCACATGCACTGAAGAAAACTGCCGAGAAAGAGGAAGGAAGAAAGAGAGACTGAGTGAGAAAATAAAACACGAGGAACACACCAATAAAGAAAAGCAAAAAGTAAGAACGCCTAAGAAAAACAAACAGGAAAAAGAAGCATTAAGGAAAACGGAAGGTACGGTCGAGGGGAGACTGAAGCCTCTTACATCAACACAAACCCCTGAAAAATCACCCAAGGAGCGAGAGAGGCTGATTGATGGGCGGCTGCCTTAAAGGGAAATATTTAGGAGGTGCAGCCGCTAAGAGGAGCCCGCTGCGGGAATGGAAAGAAATGGGTGAGTGATGGGGAATGGGGAATTGAGAGATATGGGACGATGGGGAATTGGGGAAATGTACATGAGAAATGGGGAAATGTGGTGTGATAGGAACTGGGGAAATGTGGATGGGGAAAGGGGAGAATGGGGTTAGGAATGGGGAAAATGAGGTTTGGAATGGATGAAAAATGGGCAATGGGTAAATGTGGGGAGATGCGGAATGGGAAAAATGGGCAATGGGGAATGCGTGGAGATATGGAATGGGAAGAATGAGTGATGGGAACAGAGACTTGAGTGAGATGGGGAATGGGAGAAAATTAGGGCGTGATGGGGAACGATGGGAAATGAGGGTGATGGAGAATGGGGGGAAATGGAGTGATGGGAATTAGAGAACATGGAATGCTTGGGAACGGAAGAAATGGGGTTGAGATAAACAAGAAATGATGGGGAATGGGAGAATAGGAGGTACTGGGGAAAGATGAGAGGTGATGAAGGAAAAAGGGGAGGCCGGTTTGGAAAGTACGGGAGAGGAAAAGGGATGAGGAAAGAGAGGAAAGGTGGGGAAAGGAGGAAAAGGGGAGGAAGGATGGGGCAAGGAGATGGGACTCGGGAAGGAGGGTGAAGAGGGAGAGAAGATAAAGAAATAGGGAAAAAGAGAGAAAAAGAGATGAGACTGGAGAAAAAGAGGGAAAGAGATGGGATTGGGGAAGAGAGGAGAGGGTTAAAGAGATGGGATTGGGGAAGAGAGGAGAGGGTTAAAGAGATGGAATTGGGGAAGAGAGGAGAGGGTTAAAGAGATGGGAATGGGGAAAGAGGAGTAAGGCAAGGAGAAGATGACCGGGCAGGAAAAGATGACGAGTGAAGAGAAAGGATGGAAAAGATGAGTATGGACAGGAAAGAGACCGCGATAGAGAAGATTACCAAGTTTTCTATCATTTATTTTTCATCATTTATTTATTTATTTTTTTCCCGAATAGGGAGTATTAGGAGACCAAATCCCTCGAGAGATGGTACCTACTAAGTGAAGGGGAAAGGGATGGGAGGGACAAAGGGATAGGAGGAGGAAAAGATGGGAGGGTTCGAGGGATAGGAGGGAGAGGGTTGAGAGGAGCCGAGAGATGGGAGGAGGAGGGATTTGAGGGAGACGGAGCCATCTGGGAAGAGCATAAAAAATTGCACAACCAGCTTACTAAGAGAGCTTTGCCGATGAAACGTTGTTGGAGGAGGAAACAAGATTCATGAACAAACAATTTCTTATTCATTCTCTCTCTCTCTCTCTCTCTGGTGGGGGGAGGGGGACAAAGAAAGAAGGTACCGAATCACTCCATGTTGGTTACTTTCGCCTTAAATGTCGGGAGAAGTCTAGCTCCGGGTTCCTACTGGGGTAAAAAAGGCTGTCAAGATATATTAAATTTATTATTATTATTATTATTATTATTATTATTACTATTATTATTATTATTATTATCAGCAGCAGCAACAGCAGCAGCAGCAGCACTATCATAATTTTTGTTGTTGTTGTTATTATTATTATTATTATTATTATTATTATTGGTATTATTATTATCATTATTGTTATTAATATTATTATTACGATGATGATGACGACTAACTATTTACAATATTCAGGCGAGGGCACAAAGCAGCACCACAGACGCAAAGAGGAGAGAAAATGCTCTTCGTAAATAAATAATAAAACGAGGAGACGCCCAGAAAAACACTGGCACGGAGAGAAAAGGGACAAGGATAAATAAATAAAAGAAGTAGGGATAAAAGGACATACGAAAAATAATAAATAAAAGTGGGGACACCAACATTTCTCTACCTAAATTTCTCAGCTGGAATGAGATGCAGTAAAGGGAGAGGCTGTGGTAAGAAGGAAAGAATAAGGGTTAATAATGATAAAGGGAAAAATAAGTAAGTGGTTTATAAGGAATTACAAGTAATAATAGTAAACCGGTACTACCACTACTACTACTACTGCTGCTAATGATAATAATAATAATAATAATAATGATAATAATAATAATAATAATAGAGAATTGTCAACTTTTAAAATCACCCTCAGCGGGAAAGGGACTCAGTGAACCGTACGACTAATATAAAAAAAAAATACGCGAGAGGGATGGCAAAGATTTAAAAGATGGAGCCATGCGAGGAGATACAAAAACGGTGACAATATAAATAAATAAATAAATACAATAAAGGACATGAGAAGGTAACATATCAAAGAAACACCCTTTTTTTTTTTTTCCAACCTTCGCCCTCACTAGCAAAGGATTAATGTGGATGTAGATGGTCAGTATTGGGCATTTAAAAGATCTTGCCTACACTGCCATCCATCTTCAATCTTCCAGCTCGAGAAACACATACACTGACGCGGATGGAAGAGGACAGGAGTAAATAATGAATCGAGGAAGCAGCCATCTTCTTCCAACCTTAGCTATTAGGAAAATGGGCTTCATGGAGAGGTATTTTCGATGGTGGATATATAAAATAAATAAATACATAAATAAAGGTAGTGTACAATGTAACCCCTTTTTTTTCAACCTTCAAGTGTTAAAAAAAAGACCCACTAGAATAAATGAAAAAAGTAAATAATAAGAGAAAATACCCTGCTTTTCTTTCCATCCCTTACCGTTACCAAAGAGGCTAAGTGTGTGTGTGTGTGTGTGTGTGTGTGTGTGTGTGTGTGTGTGTGTGTGTGTGTGTGTGTGTGTGTGTGTGTGTGTGTGTGTGTGTGTGTGTGTGTGTGTGTGTGTGTGTGTGTGAGAGAGAGAGAGAGAGAGAGAGAGAGAGAGAGAGAGAGGAACAACAGAAACCCATACCCTTTTGTTCAACCCTGACTCTCACCTGGAAAGGGTGTCAGGGGGAAGGACAGGTGTAAAAATGTAAAGACAGTGGGAAGGACAGGTGTAAAAATTTAAAGATAGTGAGAGAGAAGAGACACACTGACGCAGAAAGTAAGGACAAGCAGTAAATAAAAAATAAATAAGGTAACTATTCACCTCCAATTGTCACCACCACCAATAATAACGATAATAATAAATAATAATAATAAAATAATAATAATAATAATAATAATAAAAATTTCTGGCCACTGATGAAAAAAAAGACAGACCTAAGGAAAAAAAAAAAAAAGCGCAGACAGGGAAAAGCTAACGAAAAGGAAAAATTTGAAGAAAAGTGAAAATTGACAAAAAGGGAAGACTGATGAAAAGAGAAAACTGACGAAAAGAGAAAATTAACGAAAAGGGAAAGCCGACGAAAAAGGAAAACTGACGAAAAGGGAAGACTAACGAAAGCAGAAAACTGACGAAAAAGGAAGATTGACGAAAAGGGGAAAACTAACGAAAACTGATGAAAAGAGAAAATTGACGAAAAGTGAAAATTCACGAGGAGGGAATATTGACAAAAACGGAAGACTGACGAAAAGGGAAAATTGACGAAAAGGAAAATCTGAAGAAACCGGAAAACTGACGAAAAAACAATAAAAGACAACAGAAAATAATAAAAAAAGGGGGAAACACGCCCACCTTTTCCCAGCCGTCACCATTACCAGAGAGGGCTTCAGGGAAATGTATGGTCGATGGTGGATATATGGGATGGAGAGCCACACGAGAGGCACAATGTATGGGAGGCCTGAATCGATACTAATTTCCAGCCCGCTTCCTCCTCCAATGATGATAAATAACAGAATCCAATGACAAGGGAGTATAAAACGAACTGATGCTACTACTACTACTACTACTACTACTACCATTACTACTACTACTATCTTTACCATATATAACAATCTGTCTGTCAATCTGTTTAGGTCTATTTATTAACCGACTCGCTAACTGTCTGTCCCTCTATGTATGTACTGTGTGTATTTTTGTATGTATACCCACCCAACCATCTATCTGTCTATCGATCAATCTAGTGTCTATCTATCAATATATCAAACTATCAAAGATCTCCTAATCTATCCATATTAGTCACCTATCAATCAATCTACCTATCTATCTGTTTATCCACCGCCAGACGCCTAATCCGAGGGCTTATCCAGGGAAGGGATGACAAAAACGCACCTAAGCTCCTCTATCACCATTCATCTCCACCCTTCCCGCCACTCCAAGCCGCCTTTTCATATTTACCTTACCTCTACAAACTTTATACCTCTAAAAACCATCTCCAATTTCTTCCCATATTTACACTACATCGTACAACCTTCCACTTTTTCAGTCTTCACATCATCAACAATGGACGAAACGTTTGAAATCATTCTCCTAATAACATCTAACATACAAGCCATTTTCTTCATTACTGCGCATCTACAGAAGGAAGTTTATGCAATATATTGATTACACTATCCACTCTGATATCTATCTTAAAAAAAAAAAAAAGATGAACAATAACAATCACTTTGAAGCCATCGATCGCCTAAGTACTCAAACTCTCTGGAGAAACTGTACTCTCTACTTTATGAGAGAAGCAGGAAAGGAGGCAGACAGGAAGGAAGGAGGGATGGCAGGCAAGAAGACAGGGAGGAAGAAAGGCAGGGTGAGGCAAGAAGGCAAAGAAGCACGGGGGGTGGTGGACTCATGAAGGCTTGAATTCCACTATCTCGCTATTGGCCATTACTCATCACCTCTTGTCATCTTCCACCTTCATCAAGGTTATCATTACCAAGACATTATAATCGCCTCAATACGCAGAAACATATCATACCAACAAATACAGTGCATTTACAAATCGATATGACTGAAAGAATTTGCATGAAAAAAAAAAAAAATCCAAAAGCCACAGATGTACAACCAGACACCACCTCGAACATTAATACAACTACCATCATCACACTCTCCTTACGACCTCAATCACTCAACCACCTGATAAACGGCCACCAAAACCATTCATTAGCTACTATCCATCCACCCATAATCCAATTCTGTTCTGCCCCAATCAGAACGTAGGGGACCAGGGCTAGGCTGTTCAGTCCAAACAATAAAGGTACGGCGTTAGGTAAACATATTTCTGCCTCTCACTACTTGGAACTGAAATCTTACAGGCCACATCCAAGTATCTCTTTACTGGTCAGAACGGCTTAGAGGGCACAAAACCATCTGGCATGTCATTCAGTGTAGACACCTGTTGGTAGGACTACATCGAGTGAGTGGATAATAAGCACCCCCACCTACCTAAAATCGTTATTATTACAATCATATTTTGTTAGCATCTTGGCATAACAACCATCAACGCCAACACCACCACCACCCTCACCACCACCATCACTACCATCACCCCCACCACCACCACCACCACCACCCCCACCACCACCATCACTACCATCACCCCCACCCCCACCCCCACCACCACCACCACCAACAACAACAACATACCCACTCTTTCCTAACAGTCACAGTCATCACCACCACAACCACAACACCTATCACCACACTTATTGCCTCCTACCCCTCCACACCCCCACCACCACCACCACCACCATCATCATATTCGTCCGGCCACAACAAAGCCATCAACGTCACGACCCGCATTTAGCGAGGCCACCGCCATATCAGTGTTCTCTTGGGCTTGGGAGGCTCCGAGGCGCCTTCTCCTTAGCGATTGAATTCAAATATGGAACTTGAATGTTATGTTTGTTATTTATTGTTCTTAATTTCTTCAGTACGATGGGACCCTAAATATTTTGTGCTGGTTACCGATACACGAATCACTCTCTCTCTCTCTCTCTCTCTCTCTCTCTCTCTCTCTCTCTCATGACGGTACCAAGGAAGCTCCCACGTCCTGGCCAAGGGTAAGCTAGAGGGAGGTGGGGGTGGGGGTAGGGGTGAGGGAAGTCTGGCAGGAGCGGCCGTGTACCGGGAGTGATATTAATGGAGGTGATTTAGACGAGGCGGGTGAGGGGGGGCATAATTAACACGGAATGAGAGGGGAAGACGGGGAGATGAGGGGGGAGACGGGGTGATGAGGGGGAAGGAGAAAGGGAGATAAGGGGATAGGGAGATGAAGGGAATGGAAGGAAAGGAAGAGTGAGGAAAAGATGGAAGAAGAAAGGAGAGGAAGAAGAAAGGAGAGGAAAAAGAAGAAAAGGTGAAGAGGGGGATGAAGGGGAGATGGGGGAGGGGGGAAGAAGAAAAGGGAGAAAAGAAGGAAAGAAGGAAGAGGGGGAAATAAGGTAGATGAGAGGTGAGGGAGATAGGGAGAGAAATGAAAGAAAATGAAAATGGGAGGTGAAGACAGGGAGATAAGGAGAAAGGAGAGGAAGAGAGAAAAAGGAAGAAAATGAAGAAGATGAGGAGCGAATAATTAACACTAAAGAAAGAGGGAGGAGGAAGCGTGGAGATGACGGAGAAGGGAGAAAGGAGAGGAAGGGAACGTAAGGTAAAGAAGGAGGGAAGGAAGGAGTATAGATAAGAAGGGAAGAGAATATAAATAATACTAAATGAGAAAGGAAGAGACAGGGAAACGAGGAAGAAAGGAGAAGAAAAAGGGGGAAAGGGAGGACTGAAGGAGGATAACGAACACTAAATGAGGGGAGGGTAAGGAGGAGGAGGAGGTGGAGAAGACGGGATGAGGGAGAAGGAGGGAGAAGAAAAGAAGGCGGAACGGGATGAAAGAAAAGTGGAAGAGAGATAAAGGCAGGAGAGGGAGGAATGTAGAGATGTAAAAGAAGTGTGAAAGCAATAAAAGGAATGTAATAGTGAAACGAGAGATACGAAGAACGAGGGAGGAATGAAATAAGGAAGAATGGAGAATGGAATGGAAGAAGGGAAGGTGGAAGGTAGGAAGGCAAACAGGAGGGAATGGAAGGAAGGATGCCAACCAGAAGAGAATGAAAGAAAGGAAGGACGAAGAATGAGAACAGCAGAGAGGGAAAGAGAGGGAAAAACACTGCGAGACGAGCCAGGGCAAGAGAAACTGGGAGGGGGGATTAGTGAAAGGAAAAAAGTAAAACGAAGAACAAGAGTAAAGATGCAAGGGGGTGGAAACTGAGAAGAAATATAGGAAGAAGAGGGAAGAAGTTTGTCAAGAAGTGAGATAATGAAGGCAGAATGGAAAAGGTTGAGAAAAGTGAAAAAAGCGAGAGGATGGGAGGATGAAAAGAATTAAAGATTATTAATAAGACAGGAAATTAAAAAAAGGAGATAAGAATGAGGATAGAGAGCTAAAGAAGAGGAGAAAGAGGTAAAGAAAAGGAAAGAGGTAAAGAAAAGAGAGGTACCGATGATGAAATATATAAGAAATAGGAGGAAATGGGGAAAAAGGTAAAAGGAAAATAATAAACGGTAAATTACATGAAAATGAAGAAAAAAAAAAGGGACCAAGGAAAGTAAAGAATTGAAAAAGGGCGGGAAGAAGGGAAGGAAGGTTAAAACATAGAGCAGGTAAGAGGGAATGGGAAAGAAGGAAGGAAGGAAGAACACGAATGGAAGAAATGAATGAATGAATGAGGGAGGAAGTAAGGAAGGAAAGAAGGAAATGGATGAAATGATCGAAGGAAAGTAGTCAAGATGGAAGAAAAGAGGGAAGCAAGGGAATGGAATGAATGCATTACGGAAGGAAAAGGGAGAAATGCAAAGAAAGAATGGATGAACATAATTAAATTTCATGGAGAAGTGAGCTGGATAAGATGATTTGGAAAAATGAGGGCGAAGAATGAGACGGAGAGAGAGAGAGAGAGAGAGAGAGAGAGAGAGAGAGAGAGAGGATGAAGCAATGGAGTAATGATGAAAGGGAGGTACGGAAGGAAGAAGACTGTATGCAGGAGAGAAGAAAGAGAAGGTGGTGCGAAATGATTGAAAAAAATAAACTTAACTACGGTCAGTTCATTAGCTCTTAAGGCTGGAACGTGGGATTCGGCGGTGCTCGCAAAGAAAATAAGCTATGCAAGTCTTGGGTGAGTTCATGCCACATTTCACTTAACAGATTTAGCACAGAAGTGTTTTATTGGGCTAGCATCGCTGTAGACAGCTCCGTTTGAATCGCCATGGCCTCTACAGGTGAAGGAGGGGGAGGTAATCACGTGGTGGCATTAATATGATCATGTGGTTCCGTTGCTTGGCTATACAAACATCCCTCAGCTTCCTCCCTATTCCTTAGAAGGATGGTGGACTGCAGAGAGGGGTTACGACAGCTTGCAGTACATTGGATTCATGTTCACATGAGCCTGGGATTGCAACCACCACCACCACCACTACTACTACTTGGTATGTTCAGTATTTCAGAAAGATAGGTCAACTAAAATGATGTTTTTAAGTAAAATCACCACTAAAATTTTTGCCATACCCCTACCGAACTGAAACTTTGACCAACCGTTGTGAGACTCCGAATCTTATATATAAAAAAAAAAAAAAAAAAGGTGAAAGAAACGACAGAGAAATGATGTAAGGGAAGAAAGGAAAACGAAGGGGAAATAAAAAAGGAAGAATGGGGAAGATGGAAAAAAAAGGAGAAACACAAAGGGAAAAAAAAAAAATAAAAATATGGTATAAAGAAAAATGATAAAACCAGACGACTAAGAGGAGACTGGAGAAAGAAAAAAAAAAGACGTAAGAGGGAGAGCGAAAGAGGAGGAGGAGGAATAAAAATGAGCATGCAAGAGGGGAAGGTGGAAGGAAATGATAATACGAGATGATAATAAGGAGGGGAATAAGATAGACGCGATAAAACTAAGGTAAAATGGAGAGAGAGAGAGAGAGAGAGAGAGAGAGATTTTTTCCTCTCCCTCTCTCTTTCTAACAAAACTGCACCTTCCAACCATTAGGCAATTAAGAACACCTTGACCAATTAAGCAGGGTAAATAACACTAATATTTCCCTCTGATTACCCTAACAACCCTTCTTATGGGGCCAATTGGGGATAAGCGCCCCCCTCTACTCTCTCTCTCTCCCCTTTTTACCTCTCCCCTCTGTCCTCTCTATCTCTCTCGTTTCCCTTTATACTTCTCCCCTCTGTGCCCTCATCTCTCTCTCTCTCTCTCTCTCTCTCTCGTCCCTTTTTACCTCTCCCCTCTGTCTTCTCTGTCTCTCTCGTTTCCTTTCATACTTCTCTCGTCTGTGCTCTCTCTCTCTCTCTCTCTTATTCGGTAGAGGATGATGTTAATATGAATGGGAGGATTTAGTACACAAGGAGAGGAAAAAATGGAAGGAAGGAAGGAAGGACGGAAAACTGGGAGGATCGACGGACGAAAAACTAGGAGGATGGAATGAAGGAAGGACATAAAGAACGACGGAAGGAAAGAAGGAAGAAGCAAGCAAAAGCGAAGGAATGATGGAAAATGGATGGAAGGAAGGATGGAAGGAGAGAAAAATGGAGAGAGGGCAAGGGGAAAAACAGGCGTTAATGGGGAGAGAGAAAACAGGATGAATAAAAAAAAAAGGATAAAGAAGATGAAAAACAGAGAAAGTAAAGAAAGGGATGGAAATAAAGAAAAGAAGATAAGAAAGGAGGAAAGATTCGAATTTAATGATGATATGAATGGGTGGACAGAGGGAGGGAGGAAGGAAGGTAGGGTAGGATGCAATGAAGGAGAGAAACGGAGGAGGGAAAATAGGAAGGACCAAAGGATGGAAGAAGATGTAGGAATCTGAGAGAGAGAGAGAGAGAGAGAGAGAGAGAGAGAGAGGTGGAGTGAAAATGGGGCAAAGAAGGGGAACGAGGGGAGGAAGGGAGGGAGAGGAAGGAGGGCAGGCCGGAACACGGGGAAAGGAAGCGGGAAAGAGAGGAGGATGGTAAAAGAGAGGAGTGGAAAAGACGGGAAGGGAGAATGGAAGGAAGGAAGGAAGGAGAAGGAGAATGAAGGAGGGAAGGAAGAGGAAACTAGGGATTAGCCTTCCCATTGGGTAGGGGATGAAGTTAATGATGATATGAATGGGAGGACTAAGGGCAGGAGGGTGCGCAGGAAGGAGGGAGGGGAAGGAAAGAAGGAGAGGAAGGAAGGAAGGAAGGAAGAAGAGGAGAGAAGGTAAGAAGGAAGGTAAGAAAGACGGAAGGAAAGAACGACGGAAGGAAAAACTGAAGGAAGGAAATGAAGGGAGGAAGGAAAGATGGAAATGAATGGAGGAAGGAAGGAAGGATAAAGAAGAATGGATTGATAGGACGATATGAAAATAAGAAAGGAAAGGAAAACGGAAGGATGAAAAGGATGGCAGAAAAGGAAGAAAGGAATTATATAAGAAAGGAGACTGAGGGATTTAAGATTACTGAAACAAGACAGAGAAGCTAGTGAAGGAAGGGGAACAAAGGATAGGGGAAAAAAAGGAGAGAGAGAGAGAGAGAGAGAGAGAGAGAGAGAGAGGGGGGGGAGGGGATAATGGAGAGTGAGGTGGGAGAAGGGGAATTAAAAAAGAATAGTAAGAGGGGTAGGGAGGGGAGATGAAGGACATGGGTAAGGGGTAAGAGGGATGGGGAGTGGGAAGGGGGAGGAGGAGAAGAAGAAGGGGGAGGGGAGAGAGGAAACAACGTGGCCTAAGATATAACAGTGGGATTAAAAACAGCGGGAGAGGATTTAGGTGGAGGAGGTGGGGAGGGGAGGGGTGAAGGGAGGAAATAAAAGGAGAGGAGAAGAAAAACAAGGAAGGGAAACGATAGGAAAGGAAAAGAAAGGAATGGGAAGGAGAGGAGAGAGGAAGAGATGAAAAGATAGAATATAAGAAAGGAAAGGATGGGGAAAGGCGGTGAGGAAAGGAAAGAGAAAGGTAAGAAAAGACGATTAAAACAAATACTCGTACTTATATAAGGGATTTTGGCAGTTAATTTGCTCCGCAGGTATGGAACTGCAGAAACACTTAGCTTTGTCTGACTAATTCGTTTCCCAACAATTGTACAGACATTACCTACAGTGCAACCGGACCAGTGTACGGTGAAGTATTAACCAATTACCGTGCTGTTGTGGACTAAATCCGCTCACTGTTTACCTTTACTGAAGTTCAACAGAGTCCATTTCTCCTCACCGTCTCTGGTATAGTTTGTTTCTCATTTTTTCCCTTTCATTCTTCATTGTATTATCTCCAGCCCGTCCATATCATTAACATAATACGGTGAACAGAACTGGACACAATACTCTGTCTCGATGTACTGCGGGACTGCAGAGTGGCGAGAAGTTTCTATTCTACATTAGTCCAATGAACACCTTCAATGAGATGACGTCCCGTATGTTTTATTTTTGCCGCCACCAGACGAGTTTATTCGGGTTAGGGTGACTTTCCAAATCAGGAGTGTAATACAGCCTCCGTTAACCCCTTCAGGACGAGGTCTTCTTCAAACTGAATAATGATGCGTGGCGGTTGCGATAATGGAGTGGAATTTGGCGGGCGACAACCATCCGCTCACTCGGTGTAGGACTGCCTTTCGATGACTCTACACTGAGTGACATGCCAAATGGTTTAGAGTAACCCAGGAAACAATTTACTACACTGGGTGGTAACCACATACCATAACCATAAGACGTCTGGTGGTGTAGTGGTTTAAGGCGCTCTAATTTCATGGAGCCTGCAAGAGATTACATCCAAGGACTGGCATAGTGCCACTGAAGAGGCGACTGAGCTTGGCCACCCCTGCCTTAAATACTGGGACAGAGTAGCCTGGCCCAGTCCCCTACGCTTCTGATTAAAAAAAAAAAAAAATGGCGATGGAAAGGCGGAAAAGACGTCACCGTACTCAAGGATTTTAACTTGAGGATTATCTAAACTGCTTCTTTACTATACACAGCCAGCTCCCATATCACAGGACAATATTATTTCTGTATCTTTTTCTTTGTGACCTCGAATTGGATGCTATTAAGGGTATAGACAACGCTCTTAATTTTATAGAGGATTATCCAAAATTGACCTCCTCACTAGGATAGGTGTCTCCTGAGCTGGATAAAGTCGTACGGAGGAAGCAAGAAAAAATCCACAGCTTCATTGTACTGTGTGTGTGTGTGTGTGTGTGTGTGTGTGTGTGTGTGTGTGTGTGTGTGTGTGTGTGTGTGTGTGTGTGTGTGTGTGTGTGTGTGTGTGTGTGTGTGTGTGTGTGTGTGTGTGTGGAGAGGTAATACAGACAGCTTCAAACCCTTCCATTACCAAAGATCTTACCGAATATGCATTAAATCGTCAGGATGTTGGAAGAATGAATAATAATAAGGGTCAAATTACTGCATACAAGGAAGTGAGAATCTGTATGCCATGTGTGTGCCCAATTAAACTGTTGGTCAAGATGTCGCTGAATCATCTGTCTTGGTACTGACGGGGAAGGGATGGCAAGGGTGGAGAGGAGAGAAGAGGAAAGGAGGGGAGGGGAGGAGAAAGGCGAGGAGGGAAGGGGAAGAGAAGAGAGGAGAGGAGAAGAGAGGACAGGACAGGAGAGGAAAGTAGACGAGTAAATGACAGGAAAGGTCAGACGAAGAGAGGAGAGGAGAGGAGAGAGAGGCCAGGCGAAAGAGAGGTGAGGAGAAGAGAAGAGAGGCCAAGGAATGAGAGGAAAGAAGAAAATGAAAGGGAAATGAAAAAAAAGATGAGAAAGAAAGTGAAGGAAAATGAAAAAAATGGATAGACAAGGTAAAAAGAGGAAAGAAATAGGAGAAACGGAAGAAAAAGGAATGGAAAGGGAATAAAGGAATGAGTTGAAAAGAATGAACAAGGAAAAGAAGAGAAGGGAGAGAGGGGGAAAGTGAAGCGAAGGAAAGGGAAGGTAAGAGAACGGTAAGGACTGAGAATGGGGTGGAAGGGCAACAGAAGAGTAGAGGAAAAGGGAGAGGGAGGGGAAGGACGAAGAAAGAAACTTGGGGAAATGGAAAGGGGAAGAATATAAAAGGACAACGAGTGGGAGAGGAGGAGGCGAGAGGAGAAGTCAGAGAGGAAGACAATATGATGAGGGAGAGGGAAGAGGAAGAGGGAGAGGGGAATAAAGGGAGGAGAGAGGAGAACAAAGGAGTACCAAGAAGTGCAAACAACAAAGAAGAACTAGTCTATGACAATCTTTTTCTATGAACTGAAGAAAAGGATAGCAAAGCATAAAGGAAAGAAGGAGAAGAAGGAAAGCTGGCGACAGGAAGAAGGGAGGAGGAAAGGAGAGGGAAGGGGATGGGCGAGGGAAGAGGAGGAGAGAAGGGAAAGGGGGAGAAGGGGAGGATAGATGGGGGAAAGGGGGAGAAGGGGAGGATAGATGGGGGATTGGGAAGAAAGAGAAGACAGGGAGGGAGGGAGAATACTGGAGGTTGGAGAGGGAAAGAGGGGAAGGGAAAGAAACAAAGGAAAGGGGGGGAAAGGGGGATAAGGGCAGGTAGAAGAACAGGAAAGGCAGGGAGGAGAAAGGGAAAGAGGGAGAAGGGACAGTGAGATGGAGAGAGAGACAGGGGTTAAAGAAAGAGGGAAGGAGAAGAAGGGAAGGAGAAGAGGGGAAGGAGAGAGAGGGAAGGGAGAGAATGGGAGAAGAGGGGAGAAAGGGAAGGGAGAGAATGGGAGAAGAGGGGAGAAAGGGAGAAGAGAGGGAAAGGGGAGAAAGGGAGAAGAGAGGGAAAGGGGAGAAAGGGAGAAGAGAGGGAAAGGGAAGAAAGGGAGAAGAGAGGGAAAGGAGAGAGAGGGAGAAGAGTCTGAGTGAATTATGAGTGCTCCAGGAACTAAGGATGAATATTACAGGGAGGAAGGACACATGTCAGGGAGGCAGAGAGAGGAGAGGAGAGAAGAGGAGTGGAGAGGACAGGAGAGGAGAGGAGTGGAGAGGAGAGGAGAGGAGAGGAGAGGAGAGGAGAGGAGAGAAGAGGAGAGGGAAGAAAAGTGGGAGAGGAAAAGAGGAGAGGATGAGGGAGAGGGATAAAGGGGAGGAGAAAAGAGAGAGAGAGAAAAATGGCGATTGGAAAATAGAGATAGAGAGGGAGAGAGAAGGGGGAAAGAGGGATAAAGACAGATTGAGAAAGTGAGACAGAAAAGAAAGGAGAGAGACAGTAACGGGGGGAGAGAGAGAAAGAGAGACGAGAGAATGGGAAAGGGGAACAGAGAGGAGGAAGGAAGGGAGACAAAGAGGGGAGAAAGGAAAAGAGGGAGAGGAAGAGGGAAAGGGAGAAGAGAGAAAGACAACAGAATGCTGAGGGAAAAACAGAAAAAAAAAAGACTGAGGAAGGAAGAAAGGTTAAGTGAGAAGGGAAAAAAATATAAGAAAAACGGCAGAGGAGAAAGAGAAAAGAAAGAGAAAGTGAGCAAAAGAAACAATATGAAAAGGAAGAGGAAGAGGAAGAGAGGAGGAGGGAACGGAGGGTCGGAAAAGGGAGAAAAAATAGGTGAGAATGAATATTAGATGGCAGATGGAGACACACACACACACACACACACACACACACACACACACACACACACACACACACACACACACCTGAAAGGCCCTCAACAAAACGCACTCCTCCAATACGGTGAGATTGAGGTCAAGAGGAAGAGCAGTGGGACGGGATGGACATGAGGACAAATGAAAAAGTATACTGTACATTAATAATAATATTAGTGGTAGCAGGAGTAGCAGTAGTAGTAGTAGTAGTAGTACTAGTAATAGTAGTAGTAGTAGTGTTGGTACTAGGAGTAGCAGCAGCAGCAGTAGTAATAATAGTAGTAGTAGTAGTTATAGTAGTAATAGTAGTAGCAGTAGTAGCAATAATAATAATAATAATAATAAATAATAAATATATTAATAATAAATAATAAAAAAAATATTAATAATAAATAATAATTAACAATAATAATTATAATAATAAAAAATAATTATAAAAATAAAAAAAATAATAAATAATAATGATGATAATAATAATAGTAATAATAATAATAATAATAATAATAATAATAATAATAATAATAATAACAATAATAATAATAATAATAATAATAATAATAATCTGGGCTTGTTTCTTAAAAGTACCAGTTCTTTAAGGGCACTCACTCGCGCTTGGAACACGTTTGCACATTCACAATGGCAGGAACTGAGATTCTGTATACATTATGATTTCCATTCCTTCTTTCCTATGAAACATCTATGACAGCTTTTCTATGCCGCACGGTTGTTGTTCTCACTATTTCCTGACGGCTTCGGTTGGAGATGGGGCCATTCTCCTTTTCTATCCATGTCTTTAATCCATGGAGTAATTCTGTTAGGTATAACTTCCCCATTAACAATCAGCCTTGTAATGTCCAACAAGTCCGCTCCTGTTTCTTTCCTTTGTACCCATATGTACAACACAAACTTCGTCCGCAGAAGTGAAAAACAGGAAAATGAGGAGAGATGCAAACTGCCAAGAAAGTATACGACAGAAAAGATACAACAGAAAAAGAGACGACTAAAAAATTACATTAAATAATGATAGACAAACGAAAGATGCCAAAACAGTAAGACTTAACGACTGCTAACTGGCACTCAAGGAGGTGACTGTCCGTACTTCTTGCAAAAGTCGGTAAACTCTACGGATTCATGCAGGCACATTTCACGAAATATGGGTGTCTGTAGAGTCTGGCCTGTGAACTCATAAAGCCCTTTAAAAGCCAAAAATCCAAAATATGAGGAAGGAATCTGGAGGTATTTGCCCAAGGAACAAATGTACAAAGTCTGCAGTCAACTAATGAGAGAAATGTCACCAAATCGGAAGTGAAACAAAGAAAGATAAACAAATGCAATATGGTTTCTAGCAAATGTTGGAGGTCATAAAGAAAAAGAGAAAAGAAGACACTGACGAACCAAGGCTAATGTTAAAAAAAAGTTTATAAACATCACTGACAAATAAAAAAATACTAAAAACTTACCTTAAAAAGAGAACAGGAGATAAAAAGGGAAATGAAAACAGAAGAATAAAAAGAAATTGGAGAAACGAAAACGGAGACGAGGAAAAGTTGCAAAAAGCAGGACACTACAGAAAGTTAAACCCGATAAGAACAGCGACAAAGACTGTTTATTTTTCCACAAAGTCTTCCATCTCCAGAACACACACACACACACACACACACACACACACACACACACAGGTAAACTAATCAGGAAATACAACTGACAATACGTCACCCACCCACCCACACACACATACACACACACACACACACACACACACACACACACACACACACACATAAAGTTAAAACAGACACCCTCCATCACCAGTATACGAGTATAACCACCTGAACCAGAGACCAAGAGAGGGGGGGAGAGCAGAAGAGAGGAAGGGAGAGGAGAAAAGAGGAGAGGAGAGGAGAGGAGAGGAGAGAAGAGGAGAGGAGAGAAAAGAAGACACAGAATAGAATTAGAGAACTGAATACGAAAGGACGAGAAAGAAGGGGTGCAAAAGAACAGGTGATGAAGAAACAACAGAAACAGAAAAAATCGAGACAGAGAAAAAAACGACAAAAAAGAACAGCAGATGAAAAGAAGAAGACGTAGAAGTGAAAGAAAGAGAAATGAAAAGGAAGAGAAGAGAATGGAGGTAAAGAAAGAAAAGGAGACGACGATAAGACGTGACAAACGAGACACACACTGAAAAAAGTTCAACCTAGCAAGATATGTGGCTGAGAAGACAGTGTATACTTAACTAAACAGCCTCCATCACACACACACACACACACACACACACACACACACACACACACACACACAGTTAAATTACCCAAGAAATAAAACACAGAATACAACCTTGACTAAGCCAGTAAATAATCCAACTAAGCCTCCATCACCGCCAAGCCACCAGCACACCCACTGAACACCTGACGGCCACACCAGAAGTGTTGAGGGAAGAGACGGAGAGCAGATGAGGGCAAAGAGAAGAGAAGAGATAGGTAGAGAGAAGAGGGGAAGAGAGGGGAGAAGAGAAGGGAGAGAAGAGAAAGGAGAGAAGAAAGGAGAATAAATGAGAAAGGAGATAGGGATATGATGGAAGGGAAAGGAAAAAAGACAAGTGACACCACAGCACAGCACACACAGAAGAAAAGTTATGAAAGAAAAGAAAAAAAAGAAACAGTATGCAATGTAAGGAGCAAAGAAGGGAAGAGAGGGAAAAGAAAAGAAAAAAAGGAAAGAAGGTAAGAAAAAAGGTTAAAGAGAAAGGATAAATAAGAAAAATTATTTAGTGACAGGAGCAAATAAGAAAGGAAGAGAAGGAAATGTAAACAAGAGAGAAGGATAGATGGTAAGAAAATATAAGGAACTTTTTATACAGCGACAGAGCACACACAACACACTACAAACAGTTAAACGGACGAGAAATATGACTGAGAAGACTGTTGACTTACCCACAGGGCCCTCTTTCATAACCAACACACACACACACACACACACACACACACACACACACACACACCAAAAATTTAAACTACTCAAGATGCGGCTGAGAAGGCAGATGTTTACACAGCCAAACAGCCCTTCATCATCTCACACACACACACACACACACACACACACACACACACACACACACACACACACACACACACACACATCAGAAAGCAAAAGGAAAAGAAAGCAGAATATGGGGAGGGGAGGGGAGGGGACAGAATATCAATAAAGAATCCCAGACAAACTAAAACACACAATCTAAAAAATGTACAAAGACAAGGAAAGACAATGAGTAGGGAAGAAATAAGAGAGAAAAAAAAGAAAGACAATTAGCTGGGAAGAAATAGCGAGAAAAAACAGCAGAGAAAGAAAAAAAAAATGATGAACACAGCGACAACCCTCTTTCTCCCAAAATTAAATAAATAAATAAATAAATAACTTAAACGATCCAAGAAACAGACTTTACGCTCTGAAGCAACTGTCCAGCATGGTCAACTAAGCAAGCATATATACACCTGAGGACCAGAGAAGAGGGAAGAGGAGAGGGGAGGAGACAAGATGTGAAGAGGAGAGAAATGGAGGGGAAGGGAGAGGAGAGTGCATGCAAAGTAAGACAAGACAATACATGAGGAAAGAAGAGAGAAACGAAGAGGGGAGAAATGAAGAGAAGAGAAGAGGAGAGAGAAGAGAGGAGAAGAGAAAAGGAAGACAAGGGAAGAGAAGAAGAGAAGGGACGAGAGAATAGAGGACATGCCCAACATAGCCAAGAAGAGACATGACACGACGAGACGAATAGAAAATAAAGTAACAAGAGAAAAGGAGAAGTATTGGAGAAAGTAAAAGGAAAAAGAAGGAATGAAGGGGAAGATAAATAACAAGGGATAACAAGGGGAGAACATGAAGAAAAGTCAAGAAAGAGAAAAGTTAAGAAATTGGTGACACAAGTCAGAACGACCTACTCAAGAGAAGTTAAAAACTGAGAGAGAGAGAGAGAGAGAGAGAGAGAGAGAGAGAGAGAGAGAGAGAGAGAGAGAGAGAGAGAGAGAGAGAGAGGAAAAAGAAGGAAAAAAGAACGAAGATTAAAATATACCACAGGAGTAAAAAAAAAAAAAAAAAGTTTAAAACACTCAAGAAACAGACTTTACCTTTCCACACAGCCTTCCATCATGGCCGACTACACCACTACATACCCACATAAGGATTAGACCAGAGAAGAAGCGATGGCAGGAGGGGAGAGGAAAGGGAAGAAGAGAATAGAAGAGAAGTGCATGGGGGAGAGAAGTGAAGAGTATGGAGAACAGACGAGCATGGAGGTGAGAAGGGAAGACGATGGAGGAGAGAAGAGAAAAGCACAGAGAAGAAAAAGAGAAACAGCAAATAAGGAACCACAACACTATTCAAAAAGTAAAACAAAAAAGGCGATGCAAGAAAAACTAAAAGAAAAAAATGCAAATGGCAGGTCAAAGGTGATGAAAAGGACACACAGACAATTATCCATCTATCTATCGATTTATCTATCTTTATACGCCACGAAAAAGACTTTACTCACCCAAACAGCCCTCCATCATGGCCAGGTACACTGACACACACTCACCTGAGGATTACAAGAAGGGAAATTTAGACACGAGACAAAAAAATACAAAAAAGCTGTATTGGCACTGAAGATTAGCAGAGAAAGGGGAAGACACGACACAAGGATTCACAATAAAATAAATAAATAAATAAACTGCAATAACACTGAGCATAAAACATGATGAGATTTAGACAACGTACAAATAAAAATACCGTCAAGGCACTGGGGATGACGAGGGAGGGATTTACACACGATGCAAAAAAAAAAGAAAAAAAAAAATACTCCCATGGCTAGCGTAGTGCAGAGGGGAAGAAAAATGTTGCAAAATAGTACAAAGAAGAAGTAACGGAAACAGAACAACAGTACTTCATTGAAAAGGTCAAAATTAAAAACCGTGGACAAGAATAATAAATAAATACATAAATAAATATTGGCCATGGAAAAAGGGCATAAAATAATAGTAATGGAAAATGGACAAAGAAAATATTACGTACAAAATATTAAAACAAACACACACACACAAAAAAAAACGAAAAAGGATGCATAATAACTTGTGATAAAGAAGGAAAAAAAATAGCAGGCATAAAATACATGAAAAGAGCAAAATATAATGGAAAAATGGCTAAAACAAATACGAAAAGGGGACAAAGAAAAATGGAAAAAGACCAAAAATACACAGGAATTAATATCTAAATGGTAGTTACAAAATACAAAAAAAGTCAAACGAGTGAGAAACATAACACAAAATTACGAGAATACAAACAGGATGAGGTTACAGTACAAGAATTCACGTATCGATATGAATCTTAGAACAATATATATAATACGTGTAATGGAAGGCAATATAAGATAAATACAAATAATAGGTAGCCGAATACACACACACACACACACACACACACACACACAAATATATATAATGGAAAAATGTAAAATAACACAATAATGAACGAATATATAAGGTGGTTCATTCTCCTCTTCTATTCTGCTGGCCAGTTTCTTGCGTGCTGTGGGGACGGCTCTACCAGTGTTATCAAGGCCTATGGTGCATCATTTATTCACTCCCTACTCCCATTGCCACACCCACATCAGCAGACTGAGCCATGAAGCGCAATTTAAGGACGATCCTGCATATAATAAAGTTAGTTTAAAAAATGGATGATATTAAAGTTCTTATTATCGTCACTCAAAATAACAAAAAATAAATGTTATTATCACTATTTTTTTGGAGTTTTATTGTATTGGTTTTAGAATATTTCCCTCGGATATTATAGCCTAGCATAGTGCTGCTTCTCCCTGTTTTCCTGTATGATTTGTCTCGGGAGGGTCTGGTGGGTGTGGGAGAGTCTTCCGTATTATTCTCCTGTTATTAAACTAGTGTGATCAGATATTAATTGCTTCTATTATTATTATTATTATTATTGCTGGACTACCGGGAAATGAGCTTTTATAACTTGTGTAACGATGCAGCTCTGTCTGTCTGTCTGTCTGTCTCTCTATTACAGTATACACCAGTACTAAATCTATCACCTTTCCTTGTTTCTAGCTCCCTTCCTCCCTTCCCGACCAAAACCCCCTCTCTCTCTCCATTCCCATCAACAATCCCCTCTCTCCCTCCCTCTCTCCATTCCCATCAACAATCCCCTCTCTCCCTCCCTCTCTCCATTCCCATCAACAAACCCCTCTCTCCCTCCCTCTCTCCATTCCCATCAACAAACCCCTCTCCCTTCCTCCTCCAACACCCACCCCCTCCCTCTCTCCATTCCCATCAACAATCCCCTCTCTCCCTCCCTCTCTCCATTCCCATCAACAAACCCCTCTCTCCCTCCCTCTCTCCATTCCCATCAACAAACCCCTCTCTCCCTCCCTCTCTCCATTCCCATCAACAAACCCCTCTCCCTTCCTCCTCCAACACCCACCCCCTCCCTCTCTCCATTCCCATCAACAATCCCCTCTCTCCCTCCCTCCCTCCAAACACCACTCCCTCCCCTCCCTCCCTCCTCCGACACCCACTCCCTCCCCCACATAGTTTCACACCTGCTCCCTCACCATTTTTGCACATATCTCCCAGCATTACCAACTCCATTCACAATTTTACACCACAACTTCGCACGGATGGCAAAGTTAACCCTCCCCTTACCCTGTCCCCCATTCCTCCCCCTTCCCCTCTAACTTCCCTCCCTCTCCTTACCCCCTCTTCTGAATTTCCTCCCACCTCCCCACCGTCGTGCCTCTCTCCTCCCATTTCTCTCTCTCTCTCCCCATTCCCATTTTCTTCAGTATCTCCTCCTCTCGCCTCCCTCCTTCTCCCTCTCCTTACCCTCTACCCTCCCTTTCTGATTTTCTCCCACCTCCCCACCTTCGTCTCTGTCTCTCTCTCTCTCCATCGTGCTTTTGCCACCCCCTCTCTCTTCATCTTCTCCTTATTTTCTTTCCCTTTCCCTCATTCCTCCCTATTCATCTCATTATTCTTCCCCCTTCTCCGTTCTCCCCCTTCCAATTCCTCTCTCTTTTCCTCCCCTCATTGACTCTTCCTCCTCCCTCTCCCCTCCTATCCTCCCATTTTTCCTCTTTCCTCCTCCTTCTCTCCCTTCTTCACCCCCTTCAACTCCCTCTCCCTCCTTCACCCACTTCAACTCCCTCTCCCTCCTTCACCCCCTTCAACTCCCTCTCCCTCCTTCACCCACTTCAACTCCCACTCCTTCCTTCAACCCTTTCAACTCTTCCTTTCTTCACCCCCTTGAACTCCCTCTCCCTCCTTCACCCCCTTCAACTCCCTCTCCTACCTTCACCTCCTTCAGTTACCTCTCCCTCCTTCACCCCCTTGAACTCCCTCTCCCTGCTTCACCCCCTTCAACTCCCTCTCCCTCCTTCACCCCTTCAACTCCCTCTCCTTCCTTCAACCCCTTTCAGTTACCTCTCCCTCCTTCACCCCCTTAAACTCCCTCTCCCTCCTTCACCCCTTCAACTCCCTCTCCTTCCTTCAACCCCTTTCAGTTACCTCTCCCTCCTTCACTCCCTTGAACTCCCTCTCCCCCCTTCAACTCCCTCTCCTTCCTTCACCCCCTTCAACTCCCTCTCCCTCCCTCGCTCCTCCCCTACCTGCCCCCTCCAACGCATGACTGATTAATAACATACTAATTTAGCACGTTTCAAAATAACACGGAATCCAGCGTCGGGGAATTCATCATTACAATTAACATCATCATAATCACCATCATATACATCGTTACTGCCATCATAATCAAGACTTTAATTTCGTAAAACATAATTATCACATTTTATCATCACTGTCATTATCATCATCAATATTATAATCACCATAACCAATCAAATATTTAATTATCATCATCATCATCATCTCCTATTACAGTCATCATTATCTTTTTACTTATCATCATCATCATTATCTTTTTACTAGTCGTCATCATTATCTTTTTACTTACCATCGTCATCATTATCTTTTTACTAGTCGTCATCATCATCATCATTCCTGTTTCACACATACAGGCTAAATCCCTTGTATATATAATATATCTAGCAACAAGTCTATTTTTTTAATATTCCACAAAGCTACGACCTTTTCTTATATATCTTTACTTCTTTCAAAGTCCTACCCTGCCCAGTCTCTCTCTCTCTCTTTCCCCCTCTTCCATACTTAGTTTCACTTCTCTTGCCTTTCCCCTCTTTTCATACCTTGTTTCATTTCTTTCCTTCCCTCTTTTCATACCTCGTCTCATCTCTTTTCTTCCCTCTCTTTTCACAGCCTCTCTCATCCTTTTTTCATCCCTCTCTTTTCATAGTCTGTCTCACCTTCTTTTTCTACCCTGCCTCATCTATTTTTTCTTTCCTCTTTTCCGACTTTGCATCATCTTGTTTTTCCCTCTCTTTTCCTACCTTATTTCATCATTATGTCCTTCTTTCTTCCTGTCCAATTATCATCCTTTTCTTCTTTTCCTACCGTCTTATATTTTTCGTCCCTTCCCTTTTCTTTTCCTTCACCCGTTTTTTTCCCTCTCAACTCCTCTTTCCTTTCTCTTCTCTCCTCTTTCCTTTCTCTTCTCTCCTCTTTCCTTTCTCTTCCCTTCTCTTTCATTCTTCTTCCCTCATTTCATCTTCTGCCTTTCTCTTCCCTCCTCTTTTTCCTGCCTTTTCCCCTACCTGCTCTTTCTTTTCCTTCCTCTTCCCTTCCCTCCTCCTCAGTCATTTTCACCTCACTAATGTCACTTTCCTCCTCACCCTCATCCCCACCGCCTCCACATCCATCACTCTCACCATTTGTCTTATCATTCTCCATTTTCTCAACTATTTCACTAGTTTCCTCAAATTTTTATAACGATACTCTGCTCGTTTTTCTTACCTTTTTTTGTCTTTAGTTTTCCATGTTCTCGTTTCATTTTATTTTTTTTTCTCTCAATCTGCTTTACAACTCGCCTAATTTATTCCTCTAGTTTTTCTTCCTATATTCAATCTTTTCTTCAATTTCCCGTCTTGTCTTCAATTTTTACAGTGATTCTCTGCTCATTTTCCTCTCGTATTTTAAATCTTCCTTACAGTTTCTTATTACCTTTCATTTTTTATCGTATCATGCTCTTAATTTTTCCTTTTCACCCTCTCCACATTCTTCACATTTTTGCTGATTGTCTTCCTTCATTATCGCATCATTTTCCTAAATTTTATTCTCATATTTAACATTTTCTTCATAATTACGCTAGCTTTTTTTTTTGTGTGTGTGTGTGTTAATTTTCTTCCCATATTCTCCACTTTCTTCACATTCTTGCTAGTTTTATTTCTTCCTATTTCTCGCCTCACGCCAAATTTTCTTCATTTTTTCCCTCTATTTTCATCGTATTAGTCGGCTATTTTTATCCATAATACTTTTTGTTATATCAAGGCCCCATTCTCTTCGCATCTCTAGTCTCCTAAATTTTTACTGCTATTTCGTCTGTCATTCTTATTCTATTTCCCATTTTCTTCAATTCTCCATTTTCTTACCTGTTTCATGCTTTCTTTACTTCTATATAATTTATTTTCTTATTCTCTGTCATTCCTCTTTTTCTTTCCTCATTTTTCACTGTCCTCACCTCCGTTCTATCCTCATTACACTCAGTCTCGTTTTCATTCATTTTCATTATTATTATTATTATTATTATTATTATTATTATTGTTATTATTATTACTGTAATTATTTTGAGTCTCTATCCCCTCCCTAATTTTTCTTCCACTGGCGTACCTCTCTCTCTCTCTCTCTCTCTCCTCTAAGCGTCCGTCTCACACCATGATAAATGATGGGACAGCTGGCCAAGCCGGGGGCGGGGGGGAGGAGGGGAACTCTGTGTGTGTGTGTGTGTGTGTGTGTGTGTGTGTGTGTGTGTGTGAGAGAGAGAGAGAGAGAGAGAGAGAGAGAGGGGGGGGGGAGCCAACCAACACTTCCGTATCATTGAAATTCAAATCAGGAACATGGCTTCTGAATACAAGAGACAGACACAGACAGACACAAACAGACTGACAGATAGACATGTAGACAGACAAAGGCAGAAAGAGGAAGTGGGATACGATTTATATTTGAGACGAACATAAATATACATGTACACGGATGCACAACAGGAAAACACACACACACACACACACACACACACACACACACACACACACACACGGAGAGAGAGAGAGAGAGAGATTTACAAAGATATATAATACGGTATACTAGGCAGGGGTAGGGAAAGGACGGTAACGGTGGGCCTCCCCTTCGTATTAGTTGATAAATTGAACATGTGAGTGACAGGAAGAAACTAGAGAGAGAGAGAGAGAGAGAGAGAGAGAGAGAGAGAGAGAGAGAGAGAAACAGACGAAAACACCATAAGAGATACTACACACATACATACACACACACACACACACACACACACACACACACACACACACACACACACACACACAATAACCATTAAAAACAACGAAAAATCAACCTTTCCCCCAACCCACTGTGGACCTAGTAGGAAGGGCAAAGGAAGGCAGGCAGGGCGGCTTCCCCCTCCGTATCAGCTGCTAAATAAACTGTCGCGTGGGATCCGGAGAAGAAATGGAGAAAAAATCCCTTGATCCATATTGAAGGCGGGGCTGAGGGAGGGGAGACAGCCAGGAGCCACCCCGATGTCACCCCAAGCCACCCCGATGTCACCCCACGCTCCTGACATCGCTAGCTTCGACATCACTGGCTTGGACTTCTCTTGACTTCACTGCTTCAACATTTTATTATACATCACTTGCTGGTATTCGCATTTCTAACCACAATTATTATCTAAACTCCCTCCTGACATCACTATCCAACGTTACTGATATCACTGACTTCGACACCACCATCAAGGACTTCTTTTTACTTCACTGCTCTAACATGATTCCTTTCATCATCCACTAGCAATTTTATCATCATTACTATTAAAATCCCCTTTCATGGCATCATTATTACCCTGATGTCAACCCACATTACTGACATCACTAACATACACTTCATTTTTACTTCACCAAAAGCACTATCACGTATCAGTATGGTATATCTATCCCTATCATTGCCCGTGTCATCACTATTACTCCGCGATGTCACCCCACATCACTTACATCACTAAATGACATCACTACCTCGCCCTTCTCTGTATTTCACTACTCAGCATCATCATCATCATTATTTACAAGTACTTATTTCATCACTGTTCACGACACTAACATCATTACTACTCGCGGTCAACTCACACATCTGACATCACTTCCACCGACTTCATTATTATTATTATCATCATCATCATCATCATCATCATTTATCAACATGGTAATTCTGTCATCATCACTAACTTCACTGCCTCTAACATCAATTATACCCCTTGATGTCATCCCACGCTACTGACATCACGAAACTCTGACGTCAATACTTCGGATCTCTCTGATTTCGTACTCTATCATCATTATCATCATCATCATCATTTAAGAGTCACAAACTTCACTAATAAATACATACTGTTATAGCGTACGTATCTACACACACACACACACACACACACACACACACACACACACACACACACACACACACACACACACACACACACACACACACACACACACACACGGCAAAACAATAGGGTCGACCACCATAATGAAACCCCACCTGTACCAATAAAACATAAATAAAGGTGTCAGAATGTATAAACAAATTAATTCAAAGCCATTCATTGAACTTCCGCGTTTGATTAATTGCTGTTATAATACTGAACCCATTCCCTACGAGGACGCCAATTCTCCTCTATTCTTTCTATCTCCTAATTATTTTTTTCCCTAATTTATAAAGGATGGTTAGTAATGATGAGGTTACTGAAAGGTAGGGCCAGCAGTTTCCTCGGTTAAGGAAGCTCCCTAACACCTCTTTCTAAGCGATTTACTTGACTGTTACACCTTACTGTCCTATTCTGTGTTATATAAATCCTTCTAACATTCCCATACTTCCGCATAAATAATGAACAAAGGGATATTAACCACTCGAATCCAAAAATAAATCGCTGAAGAAGAGGTGTTAGGGAGCTTCCTACCCCGACGAGAATAAAGGAGGCTTCGTAGTGCCTCTTCCTTTGCGATTTATTCTGACATATTATACCTCAAATTAACATACAGAATGATATTAAGGAATTTATGTGCAGGATAAGTCGCTGGGAGAACTGTGTTACCAATTATCCACTGCCCACTAAAATGACATCCTAGCAGTATAGAGTTAACCATGTCAGCGGTACAGACGATTTAACTATTATTTAGACGAACACCAGACGATTTTATTCAGCTGATATAGACTGCCAAAATAAAATATATAAATCAACAGGTAAATAAATAAATAAATAACCTGAGAAACCAACCCCTCCGCTGGTATGGATGTCTTAAGGTATTTTATTCAAGCTAAAACCGGACGATTTTTGCTTAGCTGAGAAAAAGCCTATCAATTAAGCGACACACACACACACACACACACACACACACACACACACACACACACACACACACACTTTTCCTATGCCCTAATCTAATCTCTCCAAATTTATTATTCCATCTCGTTCATCGTTTCTCTCTCTCTCTCTCTCTCTCTCTCTCTCTCTCTCTCTCTCTCTCTCTCTCTCTTTCGTCTCCTCCCAAAATTCTCCTTACTCTCTCGCATCCTGTTTTCAATATTCTCTCTCTCTCTCTCTCTCTCTCCTTACTTTTAATCTTCTTTGTCCTCCCTACCTGCATTTCCTCTCATTCAATCTCTCTCGCTCCTTTCAGCCCTCATCAAATAATTCTTTACCCTTCTATAATCCACAATCTGTGTGTGTGTGTGTGTGTGTGTGTGTGTGTGTGTGTGTGTGTGTGTGTGTGTGTGTGTGTGTGTGTGTGTGAGAGATGATGAACAGATAAAACGAAAACAAATTAAGAAAAAATCCATGTATACGTCCTCCATTCCTACCACTTTAACTCCTTCAAGACGGCGACAGTTCTACAATTTATTTCTGTTTCCTTAAGACAATTCTTTTCAGATTTTGTATGACTTTTTGAACTGGGGTAATATAATTCTTAGAGCCGTAATTATCTCAAAGCTAAATAAAAATCGTCTGGCGTAAGATTAAACAGATTAGAAGAGTTTTAATGGTCACAAGAAAATTAATGGTGAGAGAAATAACATCCAAGTTTCTATTATCACTCTAGGCTTCAAAAATCGTCTACAGTAACTTTAGAACAGAGTACTAGAGTTGACCTAACCATGAGAGTGTTAAGTTTCTCAACAACCTTATCCTTTTCCTGTCAACGCTGTTTCATTTCTGCTTTATCCCTCAATAATCCCTTTAATTTCCATCACTCTTTTCACCCCAGCAGCTCTCAAACTACCATTTATCTTTTATTTCATCAAAGCCATAATTCCTATTTTTCCTTCACACTTCTCACTCTGTCTTCCCCCTCTCCTCCCTCTCTCACTTCCCATTACTTATTCATTTTACTTCATTCTTTACTTTCACCTCGCTCACTTCTCAATTGTTTTTTTTTTTTTTCACCTTTTTCCATTCTATTCTCCAATCCTTTTTCCACCAAACGTGTATTTTTTTTTACTCTCATATCGTCCATCTTTTTTTTTCTCATATTTTTTTTTTCACTTATTTCCAAAATTTCTTATCCATTCCCACTTCTGATCAAATTATTCTTCTTTTCTTATTTCTATCGTTCATTCTCCTTTCTCAATTTTCACTTTAAAAACTTGTTACCCCTTTTCCTCCCCCCCGCTCACTAATTAAATATTCTCGTTACTTCTTTCATTCTATTTTAATTGATCTTTAACCTTTTCACTACGATGACATTCTCGTTACCGCCAGACTATTCTCTCTCTCTCTCTCTCTCTCTCTCTCTCTCTCTCTCTCTCCATTTCGTAGCGATGAGTATTAGCCTTGTTTCTCATCTACAAAATATTTCTTTTTTTCTTAATTAACAAATTTCATTGTTTTTCCCTTCTTCTCATCAGTTAACTGTCCTCCGTCTCCTATTTGTCCCACGGTCATCATCATCATCATCATCACTGTGCTCGTCTGCGTCCTCCTCCGACTCCTACTCTTCCTCCTCCTCCTCCTCATCATCATCATCATCATCATCACTGTCATCTATCTACCATCGCCTATCTCTTCCTCTCTCTCCATCTCCTCATCCTATCCATCTCACATTTTCTCGTCCCTTCCCGTTTAATTAAGATTCTTTTTCCTTTTTTTCCGGCCCTTATCAAACACCCCTTCTTTCCATCTTCGCTAAACAGTCCTCTTCGTCTATTCCGTTCTTATCTATTTATTTATCTATCTTTATTTGTTTACCTATCTATCCACCTACCTCTATCAATCTGTCTGGCCATCTACCTATTTATACCTACTTACCTCTCAATCTATCTATCCATCCATCAGTCTAACTATCCATATATCTATCTCTGTCATCCTCCCTTCTCGTCCCTTACCAAAAACCTCTCCTCTTCGTCTTTAAGTAGTCCACATTGTTTATTCAGCTTCTCATGTCGTGCTTAAACCCTTCAATAAGATTACTTTTTTTCTATTTTATTCTTGCTATCTCCAGACGATTTTATTCAGCTTGGGAGAGACTTGGTGGACTGGAGGGCCTGGAGATCGCCTTCATTAACCCCTTCGCCACGAGGGTGCTCTCCTACGCGGAATAAACAGCAGGAGAAAAAAAAAAAACGTACCTGGCCAAGGATTCATTTTTCCCTTTCAAAGCAATCGTTCTTTTTCTTTTACAGGATTCATTTTTTTCCCTTTCAAAGCAATCATTTTTTTTTTCTCTCATAGGATTCATATTTCCCCTTTCAAAACAATAGTTCTTTATTTTTTAGAGGATCCTTTTTTTCCCAGTCAACCTGTGTTCAGTGTAACTCAAACACCTCGTCTTCAGTTTTCTTCCCAGGCTGTCTTTTTTTCTTTCTTATTTTCTTTCTTTTATTTTCTCCTCCGTTCTCATCACACGATTCTTCTTTTCTTCTTTAACTGCTGTACAAGTTTCACACACCCTTCAATTACTTTCTCGTTTTTTTTTTAAGTCTTAGCCATTCCATTTTACTATTTCACTTCCTCAAACAACCTCCCTCTCTCTCTCTCTCTCTCTCTCCACCTCACGCGATCCTCCCTTTCTTTCCACTCTATATCCTCTTACATACAACCTTCAATTTCTCTCCCTTTAACCACGAGTCAGCTTTTTTTCTTTCAAAGTCATACAAATCTTCTTTTTCCTCTTTCATCATTAATTTTCTTCATCCAATTCGTCTGTTCATAGATTCATTTTTTTTTAATCCTCTTCCCTCCTCCTCAACCCCTCTTCCTCTCCTCCTCAACCTGTCCTCTTCAACCCCTCTTTCTTTTCTTCTCAACCCCTCTCCTCTCCTCCTCAACCCCTCTTCCCCTCCTCCTCAACCTGTCCTCTTCAACCCTTCTTTCTTTTCTTCTCAACTCCTCTTCCTCTCCTCCTCAACCCCTCTTCCCCTCCTCCTCAACCCCTCTTCCCCTCCTCCTCAACTCCTCTACCTCTCCTCCTCAACCCCTCTTCCCCTCCACCTCAACCCCTCTTTCCCTGCTCGTTCCCCTTTTCCCTCTTCCTCAACGCCTCTCCCTCCTCCTCCTTAACTCCTATTACTTCTGCTCAGCTCCTCTCCTCCTGCTCCTAACCTGTTTTTTGCTCTCTTGGGTTCCTTGTTGCTCTCTCTCTCTCTCTCTCTCTCTTATACCACCAACTTTCCTTTCCCATTTCCCAAGGTAAATAACCACACTTTCTTCCGCTCCCTAGGCCTTCGGTGAGAAATTAACGCTTTGAAGTCAACTCTTTTTTTTCCCTTTCCCTCACTCCCTCCTCCCTTCCCTCTCTCCCTCCCTCTCCTTCTTCCTCTCCCTCTCCCTCTCCCTTCCCCCCTTGGAATCTCAGACACAAAACAACAGAGAATCTTGTTGAGAATCTTGTAATTTTATCCTTGAAGTGAAGGATCGTGTAATTGTTGGTTTGCCTTTTTCACCTTCCCATCCCCTCCTTTCTCCTTCCCTCTTCTTTTTCTCTCTTCCCTTTCCTTTTTCCTTCTCCTTCCCTGTCCTCTTTCCCTTCTACTCCCTCCCTTTTCCCCTTAGTTCCTTTCCTCCCCTCCCTATTTCCCTTTTCCCCTTTCCCCTCCTACTCTCCTCTCACCTATCCAACTCCCTTCCCTCCTACCCCGTTCGAAATCTCAGAAGCAAAAAACAACAAAGAATCTTGCTGAGAATCCTGCCGTAATTCTAACCCCGTCTGTGAAGAATCGTTTAATTACTGATCTACACGAGGCCTCCAACCACTTCACTACGACAACCTGGTAGTTAAGTTTATTTCCTGTTACCTTCGGACGATTTTAATAAAGTAATGATCGATCGTATTCTGGGAGGGTAAGGAAGGCTATGGCGCAGGAGAGGGACGCCTTCATGTGGTGGCACTGATATAACTCTCTCTCTCTCTCTCTCTCTCTCTCTCACACACACACACACACACACACACACACACACACATGAACTACAGATTTACAATACAGCAGAGGACCATACGGACGGCTGGAGTGATTACAGGGAAGGCGAGGACGACAGACAGCGAGGTAAAAAGAGGGTTTAGACTGGAAAGGTACATGATGGAGGGTGGTTTGCAGTGGGGGGAGACGACGACCGAGACTTGAAATGACATAAACACACCCCAGCGAACACTATCACGTCAGTTCTGAATGAGACAGTATGAATGAGACAGTATGAAACGTGGGTATTACTTCCCATTGAGAGGGCACATGGTCTGTAACATAAAGGGCTGCTGGGGCTTTGGGTACGGATTGTCTAGCCAGTGCCCTAGACAGAAAGATAGATAGATAAAGATAGATACACGCATTGTCAGACGGGGGATACACTGTAAGAAATACAAATATACACAGACGAGATACATGGTTCAACGGAATAATAAAAAGACTGACTGACAGATACAGAAGTGATTTCAGTACATACACTAAAACACAGACGCATAGGTACTGACAGACGAAGATAGAGACTTACAGATATATGTTTGAGGAGTTGCGTATACACGAAGATGCAAGTGAAATATAAACATCTCAAAACACGGGCAATGATACACACACACACACCACTGACCTCCCACACTTAGATACAAAACTAATAAACACACAAAGGGCTCAGACACACGCACATATATACACATACATACACACGCACACAACTATACAAACACCCACACCTTACACACACACACACACACACACACACACCACGGACCTCCCACACTTAGATACAAAACTAATAAACACGCAAAGGGCTCAGACACACGCACATATATACACATACATACACACGCACACAACTATACAAACACCCACACCTTACACACACACACACACACACACACACACACACGCAATCCTCGTCTCCCATACAATCAACCCAAAACACATACGGAACAATCCCTTCTCAAATAGCCTCCCTTCCCATCCCACCTACAACTCTCTCTCTCTCTCTCTCTCTCTCTCAAACATACACGCAACCCTCTTCCAGACCCACCCCCCTCTCTCTCTCATTCACGGCCCTCTCATACATACACACAACCCTCTTCAAGACCTCTCTCTCTCTCTCTCTCTCTCTCTCTCTCTCTCTCTCTCTCTCTCTCTCTCTCTCTCTCCCTCTCTCAGCATCTTGGCCCCACCCATCCCGGCCATAACCTAGCCCACGGAAAATTGACCCTTTTAAACCCAGACAGATTGAGTTTTACGTGTGTGTGTGTGTGTGTGTGTGTGTGTGTGTGTGTGTGTGTGTGTGTGTGTGTGTGTGTGTGTGTGTGAGAGAGAGAGAGAGAGAGAGAGAGAGAGAGAGAGAGAGAGAGAGAGAGAGAGAGAGAGAGAGAGAGAGAGAGAGAGAGAGAGAAACCAGCATAATGAGTGTCAATACAGTGTGATAATCCAGGGTAAATATCAGCTATACTCTGTTCACCTTAACTTGGCCCAATTTTTCGTCCTTTTGCAGCTTATTTCCCGTAGCTCAGTAGCAGAATGAGACAATACTACGGTCCGGCTTCCCTCCCACAGGACTTCTTCGTGACTAGCATTATATTCTAGTATTAATCTACTGTTACTATTAAGCATCCAATTTAGAGAGGTGGCAATTTTAGGTCAAGTTAGAGTAAAAGGAGTATAGTATGAAAAAGGTGACTATATATAAAAATTAACACATAACCTGACCAGAAATTCATCCCAGAACACACACACACACACACACACACACACACACACACACACACACACACACACACACACACACGCATTTCTAGAGCCCTCTTCCACTCGCCATAAAAAAATTCTTCATATCTTTCCTACTTTCCCTTTATATCCCTCCCTCATCCTCCTTCTCCCATCCCCCCTCCCTCTTGCCTACCATCTCCCTTTCCCCCTTACCCTGCCCATCTCCCTTGTCCTTCGTCTGTCCATCCCGCTCCCTTGCCTTTTCTCCCTCCCCCTACCGTACCATCTTCATTTCTCCCTTTCACGGTCCTATGCCTGCCCCCACCATCACCCTTTCTCCCTTCCCTTCTCCTACCATCTCCGTCTCCCCTCTATCTTCTTCCTAACCCCTCCCTCCTCCTCCTCCTCCTCCTCCTCTCCTTTCATCTCTTCACCCTCCCTTCCATCTCCTTTCACTCTGGCTCCTTCCCGTCAATCCTCTGTCCCTTCCCTTTCCTTCCCCTCTACTCAGGGAAGGACTCATCCCATCCCCTCCCTTCCCTTTTTCTTTACTTCTCCTCTCCCCTCCCTGCCCCTTCTTACTATCTTCCCCTTCCCTACCCCCCCCACTCCTTTTCCCTCTTATCATTCTCATCCCTCCCCTTCCTTCTCATCTTCTCTCTTTTCTTCCCCTTCCTTCTCCCTTTTTCTTTCACTTGTTTCTTTTAGTCATTCTACTCTCTCTCTCTCTTTCTCTCTCTCTCTCAACACCAAGAAGAACAAAAAAAAGAAAAAGGAGGAGGAGGAGGAGGAGGAGGGACAGTAAGAGGTATTATGGAAATGAACACCACACATCCCTAGCACTCACTCACTCTCTCTCTCTCTCTCTCTCTCTCTCTGGCTTAGTTACTGGATCCATAAATTTAAGACGAGAATTTTTTTTTTTCCAAGCAATATTTTCATTTGTTTTTCTAAGCAATATTTTCAAAGCAATATATCCCAATTTCCCCTCACATGTAAACACTTAAATCCCACATCTGGCTGGGGCATCTAAGACAACTTGACCACCAGGCATCCATTTAGCTACGTGGCTACCATCCAGCTCAGTAAGTGGTTTCCTGGACTACAAGAAACTATTTGCCCCATCACTCAGAGAAGTCACTTGAAGGTAGCACTACAGCAGGTGAGTGGATGGTGGGCGCCCCTACCTACCACTAAAATATTTCGTACATAATTATATACCTACATTTTTCCAATAAATTATGTAACCTTTTCTCCCATCTCCCTCTCTCTCTCTCTCTCTCTCTCTCCCTCTCTCTCTCTCTCTCTCTCGGCATTCATCCTACCTCACTCTATCTCTTTTTTTCTTTCCTCCTTTCCTTCACTCTTTTTTTCCCTCTCTCCAATTTCCCCTCCCTGTCTTTCTCTCCCTCTCCCTCACCCTCCACGCCTCGCTCAAAATCCATTACTTCTCGTTCTCTGAATCCCCTCCCCTGGTGCTCTCTCCCTCTCTGTCTGTCTGTCACTCTCTCTCTCTAATTTTCATTTTTCTTCTCTCCACCCTCTATAAATTTTCTTCAATCTTTCATTTATTCCTCCACCTCTATTATTCCTGAATGTAGTGTTTTCTCCCATTTCTCCCTCTCCATATTTCGTCTCCTCTCCAATTTCCTCCTATCCTTTCCCTTATTCCTTATTCTTCTTTTATTTATCACAATATTTCTTATTCTGTTTTCCTCTCTTTTTCCACTTCCCATTCTTCCTTCTCTTCTTTATTCTTCCTCCTTTCTTCTCTTTCACCTATATCCTAATACCCCGTTCCTCTCTCTCTCTCTCTCTCTCTCTCTCTCTCTCTCTCTCCTGCTTTGCTTTCTTGTTTTATCTTATCTAATTAGTAAGTCTTAATATTAACATTAGGGCTTGTCCATCTAGAAAGGATTGTAAGGTCTGTTTATTTATGTAACTCTACTTCTCATCGCTACATCCATTCCTCCAATCTACGATATCTTTATTTTGTTATCCTAACCTTCCCCATTCCCCCCCTCCCCACTCTCTCTCTCTCTCTCTCTATCGATCTATCTGCCTACCTGTCTATCCCAATTCCCCCTTTCTTACCTTTCCTCCCTACCTCTCTCGTCATCCATTCCTTCTCGTTCGCTTAATCCCCTTCCGCCTGCTCCTCTCTCTCTCTCTCTCTCTCTCTGCCCATATATAACCCTTCTCATTCCCAGCTTCCACGACTGGAGCAATTCCCCCTCTCTCTCGCGCGCGCTTTTTTTTTTTTTTTTTTTAACGTACGGCTTTCTCTTCCTTCTCTCTTCCTTGTACCACTGTCTTTTGACCATCTTCCATCTCTCTCTCTCTCTCTCTCTCTCTCCCTCCCTTCTAATCCTTCAAGGGTAGCCTCTTTGCCTTCCCAATCTACCCTAATCTACCCTACTTACTAATTCAACCCCTCCCCCCTCTCTCCCCCACTCCTCCTCCCTTCATCTCCCTCCTCCCTTTCCCTCTCCTTCTTATTGTACCTCCTACCTAGTCTGATCTTATAAATTTAATCTCTCTCTCTCTCTTTATTGTGAGTGATATTAAGACAAGACTTCCGTGAAAAAGTAAAATCTGTGAGGTCTGTGTATTTATGTACCTCTCTCTCTCTCTGCTGTGTTCTGTTCTTCCTAATAAATTCTAATCTACCTCTGTCTTTACTCTCCCCTTTCACCTCCCCTACTAACTAATTCAGTCTCTCTCTCTCTCTCTCTCTCTCTCTCTCTCTCTCTCCACTGGTCTTCCTTCTCGCCTCCCTTCCTACCACCTTCCCTCCTTGCCTGCCTACCTCTCTCTGCCTGACTGCCTCTCTCCCTGCCTAAGTACCTACTCACTCTCCACTCCGCTAAGCTGCCTACCAATATACTTTTTCCTTTTGTCTACCACCACGTCAGACCTACCTGCCTTCCTACCTACCAACCTACCTACCTACTTACATTCCCTGCCTTCTTTCCTACTCACATGATCAGTTTCTATGAACTTGCATTTACGACTAACAATGTCTCTCTTTAACTACACTCCTTCCTACCTATCAACCAAATCTACCAACTAGCCTCCCTACCCACCTACCAAATAACCCACCAGTTATCCTAGCAACCAAAGTACCAATCTGCCTACCTACGTACACTGAAATACAAAGGTACATTCACCTCCCCTGCCCCTATTTCATCATTGGTGTCACTGATAGTAGTAGTACCTGTAACCCTAGTCTCATCTGAATGTGAGCCTGGTGGACTGCAGGCTGAAGTTGCCCTCCTCCTGCAGTCCACAATCTTCCTTTCAGGGGGACTGGAACGAAGCTGAGGGACAATTGTAGAACTGGGCAGCGGAGCCAACCAGTTATATCGATGCAACCACATGAAGGCGTCTCTCTCCAGCACCGGATTCACAGATGTTTGACTGATACGTAAAGGAAAAAGGAGCAAATTTTCAGCCACAGACTAAAAGGCACCCCAGTCCATAACGTAACATGCTGGTGTCTGTGAATCCGGTGATGAAATAAGAGTCTGGAGAAGCGAACAGGCTTTAGCGTCTGAGTGTACCCACCCGTCCAGTCCACGCGTCTATCTACTTACCAATCAGTCAATTAACCAACCAACCAATTAACTTACCAGCCAAGCAAAAGACCTACCTACCAAACTACCAACTTATTTCTCAACCTAAATACTCCCCTCCCTTCAGAACCATTTACCGACCAACCAATCTACCTACCAACCTACCTACTTCCTAACCAACACATCCACCTTCCCACGTCCCCCTCCCCTCCATGAAGTGGGTGGGTGACAGGTAATCTGGCGGTGGGTGCAATAAAAGAGAGTGAGGGGGCTGCGTACGGCGGCCGCCCATCGCCCTCCCCCACCCACCACCGCCCACCACCCCCTCCAATCACCCCTCCCTGCCTCCATGAAGACCTCTCCCCCTGATCACCCCCTCACCACCCCTCTCTCACTCATATATCACCCTTTCCCTTCTCTAACCATCTCTCTCTCTCCCTCTCTCCCCCTCCCTCCCTCTCTCCTTTTCTTCCTGCCCCCCAAATAACGCCATCCCCCCGCCGTCACCTCCCTATCCAAGTGGTACAACACCCTCTCTGCACATCGCTTCCTCAACCCCTTCACCACCAACGTCTCCCCCTCCCTCCACCACAATCCCCCTCAACCAGCAGAATGGAACCCCTCCCCCAAACTCTGCCTCCCTCTCAAGATATCCTCCCACACCTCCCTCTGCGAAACCCAAAGCTCCTTCATCCAACCCTCCTCCACTCCACTTGCTTGGGGTTCATATTTTTTCATTCCAAGGACCTTGTCTTCTGATCCATTACGTTCCTATTCCAATCTGACGTAAAATATATGTGCTGGAGACGAATAAAAGCGTCCCTCAGTTTCCACCCTATCCCCGAAAGGACAGCAAGAGGGAAATTTCAGCCACTCAGCCTGCAGTCCACCGAGTTCATAATGGGCCTGTGGTTGCAACTATTACTACTACCACCAGAAATACTCATCTGATTAACCTCTTAAGTCCGACGACAATTTTTTCCATTTAATTCTTGCAACCTTCAGATGATTTTACTTAACAGGTGGGTTCAAACCTGGAGAGATTAGACAGAACATAATTTAACTTGTTCATTGATCGATGTCCTTCGCAATTCAAGTGAAAGAGCCCGATTATAGCAAGAAGAAAAACACTAACGGCATTGGCGTGAAGAGGTTAATATCTGCCAAACCACAAGAAAATCAGGGTTCTTGCTCGAGGTTTTCAAAAATTGAGAGTTAGAACCGGCAAACAGACACACAGAAAGACAAATTAATACATACAGGCAGACAGACACATAGAGAAACAAATAAAAACATAGAGAGGCACACAGAGAAACAGACTAACAAAAACAGAGACACATAAAGAGACAGACTACCTAATACACACACACACACACACACACACACACACACACACACACACACACACACACACACACACACACAATAACTCCATATTCCACAGACAAGCACATCAGTTATCCCACACACAATAACACAATCGCCCCAACACAATCCAATCCTTCCTCCCCTTCCCACACACACACAATCTCCTTCTCCCCAGACACAATGCATGAATACATACATACACACACACACACACACACACACACAACCCTCCCGGCACACAGACAAAATAACCTTCCCTCCCTCCCACACACACAACGCATGATCACCACTCCACGCAACACTGCTTCATCCACCAAACATCCTGCTCTCAACCCCCAATTTCCCAGAAGGCAAACTTAATGGAATCCCGCATCTCTATCTCCAACTCACACTCTTGCTCCCTCACAATATATCTGGGAATTTAACTTGTCGGTCTCTGCATTAGCTCGTAAATTGAAGCTGTCGATACATAAACAAGGATTCTGGTTAACTGAGCTGTCGGATTGGGCTATCGTTTTTCTGTAAGTCACCTGTCAGTAAGAATATTAGAAAGGCATTACGTGGAGAGACAGGCTGACAAACAAACGGGGGAATTCAGGAGGGACGAAACGGATGTGCTGGTTAAGTGTTAAGAATAATACACTGAGATGGTTTGGCCCTGAGGTGAGAATGGAGAATGAGAGAGTGGCTTCACCTGGACCAGAATTTCGTCTTGTTCCCTGAGTATTTTAAGAGCTCAATGGATAGGAGAGAGAAAGCTTAAGCTCTACATCCATAACACTTCGTGAGTAGCACCATATTCTTGTGTTAATCTACAGCCGTAACTCCAGGATGAAGACACGGCTATTTTACACCAAACAAAAATGCAATGACTACAGGAGAGTGTGCATGAGAAAAGATGGAGGGGGAGATGAGGAGGTGAGAGGAGGAGGTTAAGGGATATGGTGGTGGAGGGGGGGAGAGGGGAAGGAGACAGGAAGAGGTTAAGAGCTTGGGTGGAGAGGTATATACATAAGGAACTTTGGTATCAAGATGTTTACTTCTATATAAACAGATAAAATTGAGTGGGCTGTCGGATCTAGTGCTCATTATTAGTTTCTTCTATAAAGTCAGCTATCGAAAAATTTACACAGGAAATACCACTACACCCTGACGACGGCTTTTTACTTCATTCTTCCTATTCCCAGACGATTTTATTCACCTTAGAAGTCCCCTGGTAATGAAGGGGTTGATGAAGCCTGTATCTAACCCCGCCAGTTCCAAAAATCTATCCTAATCAACAATTCCCAGCCGCACCGATGAAAGGACACACACACACACACACACACACACACACACACACACACACACACACACACACACACACACACAGAAAAATGAAATAAGGACAAGGTTGCAAGGAAAACAGGATAAGCAACACGTCAGGGAAAAATGAAAAGAATATCATAAAGACAGTTATTATGACTATGGGCCAGCCAGGCATAAAATAAATAATACAAAAATAAAAGGAGAAAACAAAGGCAGGAAAATAAACGATTAAAAAATAGAAAGGAAAGCCCAATTATTCTGTCTGTCAGCGGACCCTCCCAGCATACTCCCCAGTCGCATCCAACCAAGAGAAAAATATGAGAGAGAGAGAGAGAGAGAGAGAGAGAGAGAGAGAGAGAGAGAGAGAGAGAGAGAGAGAGAGAGATTATTCTTTCAATAAACACAGGAAAAAAAAGATAAATTAAACAGGTGACTCAGTACACAAAACACAAAAAATAAAAAGAGAAAGAAAATTAAAGAAAAGAAAAAGAAAACAGTACAAAGTAAATAAAGACATCCTCAATTATGCTATGAGTAAGCGGGTCGCCCTAACACACAAAGACAAAAGGAAAACATAAAGAAATTGAGGAAAATAGATAAGCCAAATGGTTCGACCTACCAGAAAAAATGAGACAAAATTAAAGACAAAAAGAAAAAATAAAGAAAATTAGGAAAATAAATAACCAAGTGAGTCGACCCAAAGGAGTAAAATGAGAGAAAATTAAAGACAAAAGGGGAAGAAATGAGGAAAATAAAAACACAATGAACTAAAAATCCCTCTATTACTTCCACGCATCAGAGGGCCGAGGAAGACAGATGGAAAAAATAAACGAGGAGAACAAAGCCTAAAAAAAAACATAAATAAACCACGACTCCCTCCATTATTCCGTCCATCCAAAGCATAATGCCTTGCCCCGCGAAAGCCCGCCACCTCCAGCCTGGCAATAATTCTCCAGCCACCGAATAATCGCCTCTCCGTGCGTATTAATTTCTAAGACGTCCGCTGCCTGACCCGCCTACCTAATGTCCCCCCCCATCTCCTTCAATAATTCCGGCTCGTGCAGGAGTGAGGACCAGGGACGCCAGATGTTCTCGTTTCGTTGAGGAAGCTCCCTAATACCTCTCCCTTACCGATTTAGATTTTTATACGGCTGGCTCATATAATTTTGTACGTTATTTTATTAGACTGATTAAAGTAACACAGGATCGTTGGTTGAAGAAGCTCCATAACACCTCTCCCTTCCCGATTCAGTTTTTGATAAGGCTGGCTCATGTAATTTCGTACGTTATTTTATTAGAATAAGTAAAGTAACACACAATCTTTGGTTGAGGAAGCTCCGTAACACCTCTTCCTTATCGATTCAGTTTTTGATACGGATGCTCATAATTGTACGCTATTTCATGAAGAGTGTGGTGATATCGGAATGATTTAAGTAACACAGAAGAGGGCGGCAAGGTGTAAAGAGCAAAGTAAATCGCTTAGGAAAAGGTGTTGGGATGCTTCCTTAACCGGCCAGAATACGGAACCAGGAGAGAGACAGGGAGGGGAGAGGGAGGCTTGACAGTTTTGGGCCATGATATTTAAGGTATTATAAACCCCTTCAATCCAATGACGTATTTATTTCATTTATTCTTTTATCTATCACCAAACGATTATATTCAGCTCAGGAGGACTTACCACACTGAAGGAGCAAGATAAGACGTTTTTATCTTCGTATCTTTATCGTATCACCAGACAATATTCCTCAAATCTGGGGGGCACCTCGGCAACGGGGGAGTTAGAAAATATGTATTAATAAAATCCTACTCGTATTTTTTTTTTTTTTTCAAAGGGGCCTCTAATTCTCTACAGGATGATTTTTTTCTTTTCAAAGGGGCCTCTAATATTCTACAGGGTCCCAAATATCCCCATAAATATTCAAAGGTAATCCAAATATTCTCATTAATATTCCAAGAGACCCAAAATATTTCCCATTAATATTCCACGAGACCCCAAATATTTCCCAGTAATATTCAAACGTAACCCAAATATTCCTATCAACATTCCAGTGAGTCCCAAATATTCCCATCAACATTCCAGTGAGTCCCAAATATTCCCATCAACATTCCAGTGAGTCCCAAATATTCCCATCAACATTCCAGTGAGTCCCAAATATTCCCATCAACATTCCAGTGAGTCCCAAATATTCAAAGGGAATTCCAGGTATTTCGATCGATATTCCCATGACCCCCAATATTGCCATGAGTATTAGCAAGACGTCCACTGCCTGACCCGTATGCATAATGCCTCCCCTTCAATAATTCCGCCTCGTGCAACATTGACGAGAGAGAAGTTGCAAGAGAAGGGGATAGGATTAATTTCCTCTCTCTCTCTCTCTCTCTCAACTCTATCAGTATGACCATGTGAAGAGAATGTAGAGGGAGAGATTGGCTAGAGGAGTTTAAATGAGTGAGGGGGAGGGGCGGAAGGGGAGGAGAAGACCGAGGATGAGACGAACAGATTGAGTGGAGAGGTGTGAGTGATGTGTGAGTCGGCGATGCGGCAGCCTGATGGTAGAGGACAGGGTGACAAGGTGGCGATTTGTTTGTGGCCACCCTTTCCTGGATTAAGGCGATGGTAAGAGAAAGATATGACCCTAATTCTCACCCACTGCGGAGCTAAACTTACCGATAACCTTATGGGTGAATTTCTGAGGCTATTTTCCTCCATAAGAACATCAGTATTTCTAGCGCCGTAACAGCTCAGAAAAAGACCCATGTTAATATAAAGTTATGTGTTATTTCCAGACGATTTTCTTTAGCTGCTATCTCTCGTACTGAAAGCAATGTTGCAAGCTTTATATCAGTCTCCCAGCTTCCCAGTTTAAAATAATAGGCATCCCGGTAAAAAAAAAAATTGTTCTAATAAAAAAAAATCCCGGTAAATCCCAGTAAATATCATAATAGTAAAAATCGTAAATACAAGTAAAATATAACAATAAAAAAATTAAGTCCCCAGTGTACCCTGGTTCCCGGTAAAATATGATTCATCCCGGTACTGGCCCGTCCCGGTTGATATTAAAACGGCTAAGGCTGATGGAAAGGATTTTATATGCAAATGTGTAGCGAGAATCAGAATCACTGGGGAATTGGGTGGGGATTGGTGTGGTGAATGGGGGGGGGGAAAAAGAGGGGGGTATCAATTTCACATACCCCCTCCACCTCCACTACCCCCATAAAAATAATAATAATAATAATAATCCACCCCTTCTCATCCACTCCGCTCTGTTGTCAACCTGCGTGTTTTGGGTTACAAGCTCAAAATACCGACACTGATAACTTTCGCTGCACTAGCACAATATGAGCTTTTAACAGAAAAATGGCGTATGAAAACGTCTTTTACATAATATCAAGTACTCGATGAACAATGCTATGCTTCGATGCAGACAAAATAAGGAAAATGATATGCACTTTCTCAAACAATGCGAAAAGATAGGCCGTCTCGTGATTACTTATTATGTTTATTTTCTTACGTTGAAGCATAACATGGTCTTGATATGTCAGACCTATTTCCACAAGATAGATTTTAACCGCAATCTGTGTGTTAAAACGAAAATTATCTCAGTCTAGCCCAGAACTCGCAGGTGGCCAATTCTCCCCGTTCTACCGTCCCCTTCTCTACCACTACAGTATACAATCTTCCCCCCTTTCTACCGTCCCCTTCTCTATTACTACCCTAACCTCCCCTCCCCTCAAAAACTTACACCCTTCCCCTCCCTTTCCTTTCATGCTCTTCCTACTCTCCCCGTTCTCCTAATCTCCCACACCCCTTTCCTCTCTCCCACCCTTTCTCCCTTCTCCCTCTTCCGCCCCCCTCCTCCTCATCTTCATTACGCGGATAAGTACATTTCCTCCAATCCCTCTCCTCTCTTCTGTTCCCCTGCCCCCTCCTTCTCCTCCCCCCCTCTATTCCCCACACCACCCTCATCCTCTTATCCACCTCCTTACTTTCCCCTCTCCCCCTCTATACGCTGGTCCTCTCCCTCATCCCCCTCGCATTATGCCGTCAGGTCAATTCTCCCCAACCCTATCAACCTTTACCCTCCACTTTCTCCCACTCACATCTACCCCCTTCCTCTCCCTCGCTTACTCCCCACATTCTCCCAACCACCCGCTCTCCTCTCCCCATCCTCCTCTCCTTCCCCTCACCTCCTTTCCCTTCCTCCTCCTCTCTTCCCATCTCCCTCTTCTTACTTTCTCCCATCCACCCCCTCTCCCCTTTTCCTTCTCCTCCTTTCCTCCCTCCCTCCCTTCTTTCCCCTCCTCCTCCCTTCTCCTTCCCACCCAATCCTCCATCCCCCACACCATCCTTCCATCCCCTGATATTTATTAATGGCATACGTCATTAGTATATTTATTTGGAAATCTTTATAATTATTGACAGATGCTAACAATCATCAGTATGCAGAAATTATTATACTCTCTCTCCCTCCCTCTCTCTCGCTCTCTCAGTCACACACACACCTATACACATACAACCCACACCCACACCCACACACACCTGTATATGTCGACCAGTAAAAACACCGTCATTTATTCCTTTCATGGTCCAGAAAAACATGGAGAGACAAACTACAGGTGTTTTTATTGTGTGTGTGTGTGTGTGTTCAGAGAGAGAGAGAGAGAGAGAATCAGTATGTGTATATCTGCTTGTGTAAATATTTGCGTATGTATGTATGTATGTGTGTATGTATCGTATGTATGTGTGTACTTACGTGTGTGCGTTTATATGTATGTATGTTTGTATTACCTTGTGTATATGCAGTAGGGATTAACACGGTTCCTTTATTTGCGTGCGTATGTGTTTGATTACGGTGCGATGTGCGCGTGAGAGTATGCGGTTGCGTGCGGTGGGGTCGTGTGTGTGTGTGTGTGTGTGTGTGTGTGTGTGTGTGTGTGTGTGTGTGTGTGTGTGTGTGTGTGTGTGTGTGTGTGTGTGTGTGTGTGTGTGTGTGTGTGTGTGTGTGTGTGGTTGCGTGCTGTGTAGTCAAGTTGCGTGCATCTCAGTTTCCATCATGCCCCGCTGCCTTGCCTGTCTCTCAACTGTTCTTGTAGTGTAAACTGGTCTGAGTTTGCCCGCGTTTTTTTGTGTGTTTGTCTGTAGCCTTGTGTCTGTGTTTGCTTATGTTTTACTGCCCTGTTTTTCATGTTTTTCCCCTCTTTATTGCTCCTTGGTATAGACTTTCAAAGGAAGGCTTAATAGTATCGTGTGTGTGTGTGTGTGTGTGTGTGTGTGTGTGTGTGTGTGTGTGTGTGTGTGTGTGTGTGTGTGTGTGTGTGTGTGTGTGTGTGTGTGTGTGTGTGTGTGTTTCACCTCTCCCTTGTCACAAATCATCGCCTCTGACTACTTACTTTACCATTATTTATCGTTTTTTCTACATTCATTTCTATAAATTATCACGTTTTCCCTCTTTCCTCTCCTCTCGCCATAAATTATCGTCTTTTCCCTAATCCTGTCATAAATTATCACTCAGTTCTCCATCTCACAAATTATTCAGCGACCCTATGCCCCACCTCCGCCAATTTTCAGTTATCAGACACACCTGTTAATTATCTCACGTGAGCACCGATGAATTATTCGTGATGTTTTTCCTCCCTAACCTAATCATCGACAGCATTATTTTTTTTTTTATCAACGTCGTTAGGTGATGATGACGTAATATCTCCCCCTCCATCCCCTTGTTATTATTGCTGTACTTCTTCCTCTTCATCTTCTTACTATTATTATTATTATTATTATTATTATTATTGCCGGTATTATTATAGATTATTATTATTATTATTATTATTACCACGGATATTATTATTACTGTCAGCCAATACACCAGTCCTGTATGAGACAGCCCTAGTATGTCTTCAATATGGACGCTGAGTGTTAGCGCCGAAGTGGTGACATGTGGAGGTGTAGGAGGACTACTGGGCCTTTGGATAGGCCACTGCCCCCAAGAAATAGGCCTTGAAGCCTTTGCCCAGAGTCGGACACGTAAAAAAAAAAAAAAGCATTATTATTATTAACCTGCTTCCCAATGAAACTAGAATGGGTTACCAGATTTATTACTTCGTCTTCAGGTTTAGTAAATTTTCTTTCCCTGTTAAGATTTATCATGTTTCTTCTTCTTCACCACTACCACAACCACCACCACAACCACCACCACCACAACTCTATTTCCACTACAAAAAAAAAATGAGGGTAGGGAGGAACCAAAAATAGAAAAAAGAAACTAAAAAAAATCAGACGTATTACTCCACCCCACAAAATTATTCACCCCCCTGTAATTCCCGCCAATTATCAGTTATCAGACCCGGCCATCGATTATCAGGGTCTGGTCTTACGTGTGTGTGTGTGTGTGTGTGTGTGTGTGTGTGTGTGTGTGTGTGTGTGTGTGTGTGTGTGTGTGTGTGTGTGTGTGTGTGTGGTGTCTTCCCTACAGACAAATTATTTATAGGGTCTGAGTTGCTTTTATAATCCTTCATTAACATACTATTTCTTCTCCCATCATCATCATCATCATCTTCACCATCATCATTTTTTGTCGGCAATAAATTGTGTGGGGTACTTTACTGCTTATCATCATCATCATCATCATCATGTCTATTTACCCGTAATTAATGGAGTGGGGTACTTTACTGACTCCTAATTTTATCCTATCGTATCATTATCATCACCACCACCACCACACCACTACCACACCACCATCACACCACTACCACCACCACCACCACCACCAATTCGCCTTGTTTTTCTTCCCTAACCCATAATTTAGCGAAAGCAATAATTTTCCCCCACGTCTATAAGCGCTAATACCAGAACACTCCCTCCAATCCCCATATATTCTATTTTTTCCTTTTTTTTCCAGTTCCTTCCAAACTGGCCAATTTTTCGAAGACTGGCCTGTATTCTCGGCGGGTAAGGAAGCTCCCTAACCCCTCTTCCTTAGCGATTTATTTTTGGATATACCTGACTAATAATGTTTTGTACGTTACTTATGCAGAGTATGATGATATAACAATGATTAACACAGAAGAGGTCAGTAACGTGTAATAAGCAAAATAAATCACTTAGGAGTAGGTGCTAGGGAGCTTACTTAACTGAGGAGGATATCGGCCCCCGTGCTATCGCTTATGGATTATCTTTTTCTGGAAACACCATCATCTATTCATCTTGTTTTTCTTCCCCCTTCACCCATACCTTATCGAACGCTATTATTTTCGTCTCTCTCTCTCTCTCTCTCTCTCTCTCTCTCTCTCTCTAAGCCGAAAAATTTATAGTCTGTGATTCCGTTACGTCTATGTTATGTATTACTATCTGCTTCCATCATCATCATCATCAATCAATTCCGCTGATCAACAGTGTATGTTACTTTTTTCGTTCTTTAATCTAGACTTCCCATTTTAAAAAACTTACACCTTCCCTCCCACTGTATCGGTTGGAAGAAAGTGATGATGATGATGATGATGATGATGATGATGATGATGATGATGAAATAAATATCACCTTCACATGCACCCTTCTCAATACAGGCACTCGTTCTCCTTAAGCACTTGACCAAGAAGTGTTAATTCTGGCTATGTCCATAATATAATGCAGACAGCCAGCTCTGCCATAATAAAGAAAACCTTAAGATAAAAAAAAAACAAAAATAACGCGTCTTTACTCTTACAGCCTTGAGCGATCTATGAATAACCACCTCACTTCGATGACGCAAACATTCTACGATCAATGAATAACAATAACCACTTCACTTCGATGACGTAAACATTCTACGATCAATGAATAACCACCTCACTTCGATGACGTAAACATTCTACGATCAATGAATAACCACCTCACTTCGATGACGTAAACATTCTACGATCAATGAATAACCACTTCACTTCGATGACGTAAACTTTCTTACTAACTCTGACCGCCTTCAAATGACTCTGAAAGCCATCTTGTATTCCGGGGGTATGATGGGTGTCGCTAACCTCTCAGTCACTCCATGGCAATATAAAATCGTCTGAAGATAGGACGTATAAAGCAAAAAATATCGAGTCTGGTTGAAAAAGCAAAGCGTGGACTCATACATAATACACAAGTCTCCATTATTGTTGGATATTTTCAAGGGTCGTTTCAGTTTTCGCATTTTCTCACTTTAATATTAACTCTGATTTGCTTGGGAAGTGCCTGGTGGCTAACAGTATATAAGTGAAGCTAAAAGTAAAACCATGTAAACCTATGTAAAGTTTAAGTTCAAGAGAGTTTACATTCACGGTTCCTGGACACGGCAGCCTAGCCCCGGGTCCCTACACCTCTCAAGGAGTAGGGTGGGACTGCCGAGGGATTCATAAAGTCACGATGGATTCCGTCTTAACTTAGAATTATTGTTTTTGCATTAGGAATATAAAGACAATAGGAAAACTCACAGCTCTTCTTTCTTAGTCCATCCTCTCTCTCTCTCTCTCAAGTGGAAAAAAAAAAATAAGCGTGGAACACAGTACTCTCCCCTTCCCCGACCCTTCCTCTATAATCAGATCACAGTTGCGAGAGGGAACTGACCAGAAATATTATTAACGACAATGGCCCTTGGTTGCTATCGTCTAAGCTCATCAATAATTATTACCCTGGCCTCACGTGTGGAAGTACCCGTATTAAATATTGACCATGGTTTTACCGAGACACCATAAAGGATTCAAACGCACTTAATGCTCCTCTCACGTCCCTTATAATGCCCTGATTTCTTTGGGATAGAGGATTCGGTTCAGCTTAGGAGAAACTCATCACAGTGAAAGAGGGTTCGAAACGCTCTGTATTAGCTTATTCAATACGCTGATGACTATTTTAAATTATTCTTGATACAATGGAGGCGGTGGCTGAATCGGTAGAGAGGCGGCCTGCAGTCCTGATGGACCCAGGTTCGAATCCCGGCTGGGGCAGGGAACAGTTTAAGGATTTGAATTTCATAAAAGCAGACTTTCCTGATCTACCAGATGACCCGCCGACATGTCATAAAAGTACCCCCGCTAATAACAATATACCAGTCCTGTATGAGACAGCCCTAGCATGTATTCAATATGGACGGTGGGTGTTAGCGCCGAAGTGGCGACATGTAGAGAGGTGTATGGTATGTAGGAGGACTACTGGGCCTTGAAAGCAGGCTGTGAAGCCTATGCCCAGAGCCGGTACACATAAAAAAAAAAAAAAAAAAGAGTTTTTATTATCAGTCAGAATCCCTTACAGTGATGGGGTGGAAACATTATTCAGGAAGTTTGGGGGATATAATGAAATAAATAAATCTAAACAATAAAGTCAAGCTGTGTATGTGTCTGTCCGTGCGTTTGCTCGTTTCTTTCAGGAGAACGGTAATATATATCGACCTACTACTTCTTGCATTAGGTCGTGGTAAGTCCGGGAGTGTCAGAAAAAAATGTTATCGCGCGCGACGCGACGGCGCAAACTTGTCGGAAATCGTAACACGCGAAAATTGCAAAAACTAATTTTTTCGACTTTCTGGTCAGAATTGGTCACTGTGGGCTCAATAACAGCATGGAAACAGAGATGTTGGTATTTGCAAACATTCTGTGATGGAAAGGCTGTTAGTTTGTCCCGCAAATTTTTGCTGGCAGGCACTAGTAAACAAATAAACATACACACCGTATATATAGTGACATCATAGGAAGTCCTTAGGCTAAAAGGATTTAATTAATTAAATAAATACCATAACACATATGGTATATAAAACTAATTACACAAATGGCAGCAAGAATAAAAGGTCCTCTGGGTGATAGGGTTACGTAAATGTATAAACAGGCTTGGAAATATATACGTATCAAGGGGAATATAATGCGTATGGGTGTAGGAATAAGAACACCAGTGAAACAAAGCAATAAGCTGACATGAAACGAAAAACACCAAAATAAACTTGCAAGGAATGTACCAAGACCGGACATGCATGAATATGTGCAAAATATGGAGTAAGGAAATGCGTGAAGAGAATAAAGAAAATGCATAAGAATCAACAAAATGTAGGCCTATGTGGAGTGACGATAAGTATGTGGAGCAAGGAAATGTATGCGGAGTTAGGAAATATACGTGGGGCAATAAAATATAAGTATGCAAGGAAATGTATGCGGTGTTAGGAATTATATGTAAAGCAAGAAAATATACGTATGCAAGGAAATGTATGCGGGGGAGGGACATGTAGCTGCAGCAAGGAAATGTACGTAGAGCACGGATATGTAGCTGACGCAAGGAAATGTGTAAGGAACATGGATATATGTTTGATGCAAGGAAACGTATGTGGAGGATGGAAATGCATGTGAAGCAAGGAAAATTGTACCGAGCAAAAAAATATGTGGGCAGCAAGGAAATGAATAGGGAGCAAGGAAATGTGTGTATGATGGAAACGCAAATGCACAGGCTTGCATGAAATCGTATATACAGGGATACAGGGTAAAAGGAATTGTATGTTGAGTGACGAAATGCATGCGCAGGCTTGCAAGAGTATGAATTAACACATGGGAATGTATAAAGGCAAGGGAATGTTGAAGTTAGCAGAGGAATGTATGAACGCAAGGGAATTATGTCACCAAGGTAATGTATGAAAATAAGTCAATGTATGAAGTCAAGAAAGTGAATAAAAAAAGCAAAGGAATGTATTTAGACAAGAAAATGAATGAAAGCAGCAAGGGAGTGTATGAAGGTAAGAGAATGTATTAAGGCAAGAAATGTATAACAAAAATATATGAAGGCAGCATGAGAATTTACGAGGGCAAAAAGGGCCTATATGTTAACAAAGGAAAGTATTGTTTGTGGAGCAAGGGAATGTTATTTGACAAGATAATGTATCAGTATGAACTAGGCAAGGAAATGTATGAAGGCAGCAAGGGCATGTATGATGGCAAGGATATGTATGAGGGGAAGGCACGGAAATTTATCAAGGCAAGAAGATTATGAAGTCAAGGCAGTGTATGGCAAGACAATGTATGAAAGTAGTAAGGAAATGTGTGTGGGCATGGCAATGTATGAAAGCAAGGCAGTGTATTATGGGAATGTACTGTATGTGAAGCTGGAGAAAGTTGGAAAAAAAAAAAGTACCGGTATGAGAGCAAGGAAATGTATGAAGATAGAAAATGTATGAAAGCAGCAAGAAAATGTATGATGACAGAAAGGAAATGTATGAAGGCAGCAAGAAAATGTATGAAGACTGAAAGGAAATGTATAAAGACAAAGGAATGTACTGAATGTGGAGCAATGGAATGTAGATGGGATAATGTTCCAATATGAAGGTAAGGAAATGTATGAAGGCAGGGAGGGCATGTATGAAGGCAGGGAGGGCATGTATCAAGGCAGGAAGGGTATGTATGAAGGCAGGAAGGGCATATATGAAGGCAGGAAGGGCATGTATGAAGGCAGGAGGGCATGTATGATGGCAGGAGGGCATGTATGAAGGCAGGAAGGGCATGTATGAAGGCAAGGCAATGTATGTGGGGTGAGTGTTCACCCCGGGGCGATGTCGCGTATGACGTATTGATCCCAAGCCTGAATAATTGAAAAGCGGGGGAAATGCAAGGCCTCTGTGTGTGTGTGTGTGTGTGTGTGTGTGTGTGTGTGTGTGTGTGTGTGTGTGTGTGTGTGTGTGTGTGTGTGTGTGTGTGTGTAAGGGAAGGGGTGGAGGGTAAATATACTGGCGGGGGTATTGGGTTCGTTTTTGACGCTCTTCTGTTTGACTTTCTTTGGAAGGGACGAGTTTTGCTTGAAGGCTTTAAAGTACTTGATAGTGTGTGTGTGTGTGTGTGTGTGTGTGTGTGTGTGTGTGTGTGTGTGTGTGTGTGTGTGTGTGTGTGTGTGTGTGTGTGTAAATATATATTGACCGGGTTGGCGGCTGCCCTACGGTCACGCCAACCTTACTCGAGACACATGCAAAGGGGGAGGGGGGAGGTGAGGGGGGGAAAGGAGGGGAGGAGGAGGGAGGAAGAAGCATGGGAAGGGGGAAAGGGAGGGAGGAAGAAGCATGGGGAGGGAAAGGGGAAGGAGGGAGGTGCATGGAGAGAGGAATGGAAGGGGATGGAGTAAGGTAAGAAGAGAGGGCTGGTGATGGAACAGAGTGGGGTGGTAAATGGGGAGCATAGGTATGAAAATGTAGGAGGAGGAGAAAGGAGGGGAAGTGATGGGATGGGAGAGGGGAGGGGAGGGGAGGGGAGGGGAGCGGAGAGGAGAGGAGAGGAGAGGAGAGGAGAGAGAGAGAGAGAGAGAAAGGAGGGGTGTGGGGAAAGAAAAACGGAGGGGTGTGGGGAAAGAAAAAAGGAGAGGTGTGGGGAGAAAGAAAAGCAAGAGGTGAGGTGAGGGAGGAGAAAGAGAGGACTGAGGGGAGAGAAAAACAGGAGGGGTAAGGGGTGAGAAAAACATGAGGGGTGAGGGGAGAGAGAGAAAAAAAAAACAGGAGGGAAGACTGAAGAAAGGAAAACAGGAAAAATAGAAAGAGGAAAGTGAAGTGAGTTTAGAACAGAACGGGATCAGACGGGAGGAGGGAAAAGGAGGGGGAAAGAGAGAAGGGTGAAGGGGTGGGGGGTGAAAGGGGTGAGGGGCGGGGGGGGTGAGGGGTATGGTTGCTAGGCTCCGCACGCAGGACTCAGCAAAGTTAGCCCCTGGTTCAACCCAGCCATGTTGACCTAACCCAACCTTACCCCTCCATGACACCCCTTTATCCCCCCCCCTCTCTCTCTCTCTCACACACACACACAACCACATACCTCTCACACACAAAGACAACGGCATTCTCCCTTCAGTCACACACACACGCAACACTCATAGATTACCAACTCTCCCTCTTTCTCTTTCTCTCTCTCTCTCTCTCTCTCTTTCCAGTGGTGTTATTCCTTGGTTCAGCTCGGTTCTGTTGACCTTACCCTACCCCACTGCACATAAACACACCACACCACACCACACCACACCACGCCACGCCACACCACACCACACCACACCACACCACATCACCACAAAACATCACACCATACCACACCACAATCCAACCCATCCCATCTAACCCAACACCACACACACACACACACACACACACACACACACACACACACACACACACACACTAGCTCCCCAGTCACGCACACAGGCCGAGTTTTACCAGAGGACGGGCTAAGTTTTTGCTGAGGTGTGCACATGTTGTCTTGTCGGGCTTAAGAGTGTGTGTGTGTGTGTGTGTGTGTGTGTGTGTGTGTGTGTGTGTGTGTGTGTGTGTGTGTGTGTGTGTGTGTGTGTGTGTGTGTGTGTGAGAGAGAGAGAGAGAGAGAGAGAGAGAGAGAGAGAGAGAGAGATCGGTAATATATTTTTGAATAAGGTTCTCTAATTTCCTCTCTCTCTCTCTCTCTCTCTCTCTCCGAATTAAACTGTATCATCCCGCAAATTAACTATTTTTTTTATGTAACTGCGACTTTGCGTTTAAACAGTTTTTACCTTCAAGTCAGGAGGAGGAGGAGCAGGAGGAGGAACAGGAGGAGGAGGAACAGGAGCAGGAGGAGCAGGAGGAGGAGGAGCAGGAGGAGCAGGAGCAGGAGGAGCAGGAGGAGGAGAAGCAGGAGGAGGAACAGGAGGAGGAGGAGCAGGAGGCGGAGGAGCAGGAGGAGGAGAAGCAGGAAGAGGAGCAGGAGGAGGAGAAGGAGCAGGAGCAGGAGCAGGAGGAACATGAGGAGGAGGAACATGAGGAGGGGCATGAGGAGGAGGAGGAGGAGGAGGAGGAGGAGCATGAGGAGGAGGAGGAGGAGGAGGAGGGAAACGGTATAGAGGGAGGAAAAACAAATGGGGAAGTGAGAAGGGAGGGGAACGGGTGGAAGCTGATGGGGGAATAGGAGGAATTTAGAGGGATGGGAGGGGAAGGATGGGAGACGAAGGGGGAGGAGGGAAGGGGGGAGGAGGGAAGGGGGTAGAAGGGAATGGAAACGAGAATGGAGGGATGGAGTACAAAAAAAGGAGGGGGTGGGGAGACACGGAGGGGAATGAAATAGGAGAGGGGGGGATGAGTGGATGATGAGAGGGGAGAGGGTAATGAATTAACGAGAGGGGGCATAGAGTGAAGGGAGAGGGGGAGAAAAAAGGGTGAAAAGGGTGGGAGAGCTGATTGGGGGAGGAGGTGGGAAGAAGATGCATGAAGAGGGACGGAGTGGGACAGGGATAAGGAAGGTGGAAAGGAGAGAGGAAGAGGAAGGAGAATGAAGGGAGAAGAATAAGGAAGGGAGGTAAAAGAAAAGAGAGTAAGGGAAAGGGGGAGAAGAAGGGGAAGAGGGGAGGGGAAAGGGAAATGTGGAGAGGAAGGGGAAGAGAAAGGAAGGAGAGAGGTGGATGGGAGGAATGGAAGAAAGGAAAGGAGAAAGAAGGAAGGAAGGAGAAGGGTGGGATAGGAAGGAGAAGGGAGGGATGGGAAGAAGAGAACTGGGGAAGAAGGGAGGGATGGAAACGAGAGGGGAGGAGATGAGGAGGGGAAAGGATGAAGAGGAGAGGGGAGAGGATGGGACGGGACAGGAAAGGAGAGAGAGAGAGAGAGAGAGAGAGAGATGGGGGGGAAGGACACACAAATAATAGCCTCACCCTGACCACTTAGCTTGTGAAGTGTAGCATCCCACAGCGTACAAATACCAACCTGAAAGAAAAAATATATATAAGCACTTGTTGCACCAATATACCTTGCAAATGACCATACACGTGAAAATAAAACAATAACCCAACTTAAATTTATTCATATATCAGTATTGCGTAGAAGAAGAGCAATATACAAAAATACAGAAAAAGAAAGAAAAAAAAAAAAGAGCTTAAATGATGATACGTGCCAACTGCAAAGATAAAAATATAGATACAGTAAAGATACAAACGCAGACACTAAATTATGATAATGCTGTCAGTTCAATACGTAAATAAAGATATAGATTAGGATACACAAACAGAATATTAACTAAGATAAAGGGTGTCAACTCCAGAGATATAACTTCAGGTAGATACAGATTAAATACAAATACAGAAGTTTTGTAGGATAAGGGGAGCCAACTTCAATGAGTAATCGGTTGCACCATCCGAACAGGGGCGGTACTCCCTATGTGGGCTGGAAGCTGGTGATGGGTCGAGTTGTGGAACCTGTTTATCTATACTCTGTTCACTTTCAACAGGCGAAAAATTACCATCTCTCCATCTTTAATGCTGAGCTGTAACAATGGATTTATAACACGATATGATGCTTGTCACGAAGAAGTGCTATGGAAAGGATGTGGGGTGGTACTGTTTTATTCCTCCACTGAGAGAGAGAGAGAGAGAGAGAGAGAGAGAGAGTTGGAGGAGTTAAGGGCCGACACAGTAACACCTCGCACGGCAGGAGTGAGGCGTAGGCACTAAGGAGACCGCCTAAATTTCCCTCACCCAAGCGAACTCACACACGGTGATTGGATGACCCGCAAGGTGACCTTGGACTGCCGTTTACAGAAGAGCGGAATATCTACACACACACACACACACACACACACACACACACACACACACACACACACACACACACACACACACACACACACACACACACACACATCCCCACTTCTTTCTATTATTTTTCTCACCTTAATCCTTCACCTTTCCCCTCTTATCATTACTTCCTTTTCCACCCTCTTTCAATTCTTCTCTTCAATATTTTTCTCCCTCTCCTTCCACTCTTTACTTCTCTCTATTTCCTCCCATTCTTCTCTCTAATCAATTTCTTTACTCTCTTCCCTCTTTATCCTCTTCCTCCCCACTCATCATTCTGTCCCTTCCCTCCCTCTCATCACTCTCTTATTCTCCCTCCCTTCCCCTCCCTCTTTTCGCTCCCTTCCGTCCCTTCTTCCACTCCATCTTTTCTCTCCCGTCCCTACCCCTTTTTCACTGTCTCCCTTCCGTCCCTTTTTCTTTCCAGTCCCTCTCTTATCTCTCTCTTCCCTATCTTTTCTTCCACTCCCTCCCTTCTCTACCTTTCGTTCCTTTCTTCTACTCCCTCTAGTCTCTCCCTTCCCTACCTCTCTTTCCCTCCCTTTCGTTCCTTCCTTCTGCTACCTCCCTTCTCTCCTTTCACCCCCCTCCAACTCTCTTCTCTTACCCCTTCGTCTCTACCTGCCTCCCTCTCATTCCTCCCATCCCCTTTTCTTTCCTCTCCCTTTCTCTCTCGCTCCCACTCCCTCCCCTCTCCAAAAACCCGTACGCCTGACTGCAAAATAAACCAAGCGGCCTCACAACCTCTCCGGAAAGCGTAATGCCCAGAAAAATAAGGTAAAACTGCAAGATAAACCAGCCAAGGTTAACTGGGGCGTTTCCTGGGGCCAAAAATAGGGGGAGAGTTAAATCCGTAAATTAGTGTGGAAAAATGTGTTGAATAATGGGGAGAGAGAGAGAGAGAGAGAGAGAGAGAGAGAGAGAGAGAGAGAGAGAGAGAGAGAGAGACAGACAGACAGACAGACAGACAGAGACAGAGAGAATGGGGAAGTTAACTCGTGTTATTACTTCACATAGTTTACACACACACACACATACACACATATTTTATATATATATATATATATATATATATATATATATATATATATATAAAGTCCTTTTGGTGTGGGGAACCGCGCCAAGGTTATCAAAAAAAAAAAAAAAAAAAAAAAAGGGGGGGGGGTAACAGACCGAGCTACGCCCAAGGCGGCATTTTACACGGTAAACGAGTGAAAACCTCTAGCCACTTCAAAATGATTTGAATCGCTGCGTTCAAGGCCGTCACCCTATACACCACACACACACACACACACACACACACACAGCCCTCACAGCTAAACCAAACAGTCAAAGCAAGAGGCCAAAACAGAGCCTCCAAAACCCCATTGGAATAAATCAACACCAAGTCTCGCCCAGATATACCAAAGACAATACGGCCACACACATGGTTACCAAACTCTACACATTCAGTTACGAAATTCTACACACTTACGATCGTATCACTAAAACTGCGAAAGCAAAGGTGCAAGCAAGCCACTAATTTTTTAAGGTCTGTCATGGAACATCTGTAAATGTCAAATGTGATTTCGGAGTGTGGGCTGCAACGATATACAAAGGTCAGATGTGTCTACTATCATCACATCAAAAATCACAGTAAAAGAAAGAACAGAAAAGGAAAAGGAAAGAAAAGGGAAATGGGGTTCGTCCACACCTTCGCTCCCTCTGATATAAAACAAATACTATATATTCAACGAATTTCCCGACATCCTGGTATGATATATACAGTATATATATATATATATATATATATATATATATATATATATATATATATATATATATATATATATATTCAACGAATTTCCCGACACCCTGGTATGATATATACAGTATATATATACAGTATATATATATATATATATATATATATATATATATATATATATATATATATATATATATATATAAATTTACGAAGCTGCTGACATTTTGCTATGAAATTTAAACCAATATAGTCTTTAGTTACGAATTATCCGACACAGCTACGAAATCATGTCTTCTTAGGTACGGAACCCCAAACACTTTGCTACGAAATTTCTGACACCTTGTTAAGCAGCTCTGGACACATAGTTATGAAATCGAGGACACTCTGAATTCCAACCACCTCACAAGGGTATGCCAGAACACTTGAATTTCAGGCGGGTTCAATTCCAGACAGCTTGACTTCCAGACGACTTAAATCCAAAAGGGTTGAATTCCTGACGGCTTCAATTCCAGACAACCTCAACATCCAGACACTTCACTGTATTCCAGTCACTTTAAATTCTGAACAACTCCAAACAATATTCCAGATAGCTCACTATAAAACTTCCATCACATCAAATTCCCTGTGTCTTTATACCGACATCCTCCAGTTCCAGACACCTCTTCAAATTTCAAGTACATCTCGTAATTCCAGGCACCTCTTCAAATTCCAGGTACCCCTCTTAATTCCAGGCAGCTCTCTAAATTCCAGACACCTCCCCAAATTCCGAGCACCTCCCTAAATTCACGACACCTCTCCAAGTTCCAGACAGCTCTCCAAATTCCAGACAGCTCTCCAAATTCCAGGCACCTCTCCAATTCCAGGCATCTCTCCAAATTCCAGACACCTCTCCATATTGCAGACACCTCTCCAAATTCCAGATACCTCTCCAAATTCCAGACACCTCTCCAAATTCCAGGCATCTCTCAAAATTCCAGACATCTCTCCAAATTCTGGATACCTCTCCAAATTCCATGCACCTCTCCAAATTCTAGACACCCCTCCAAATTCCAGCCACCTCCCAAAATTCCGAACATCTCTCCAAATTCCAGACGCCTCTCCAAATTCCAGACGCCTCTCCAAATTCCAGACGCCTCTCCAAATTCCAGACACCTCTCCAAATTCCAGACACCTCTCCAAATTCCAGACACCTCTCCCTGACTCGATATTCCCAAGGCCATATCTGTGAGCCGGGAGAGAGCCATAGGGCCATCCGCCAGTACAGTAAATACCCCTAGCGATACCAACACCTTATCCGCCATCCACCCACGCACCCTTGCTACCTTGAGAAATTCCACACTCCTCCACCTCCAGACACTTTTAATTCCACACTCATCCACATCCAGACACTTAATTCCACATTAGTTCACATCCAGACACTTTCAATTCCACACCAATCCACATCCAGACACTTTTAATTCCACACATCTCCGCATCCAGATACCTATACTTTCGCACACTCTCACATCCACACGGCTTTAATTCCGCATACCTCCAAATCCAGACACCTTTAACTCCACCAACCTCCACATCCAAACACCTCCAATTCCAGAGCCTAAATCCCCCCAGGGCCACATCTCGGATCAGGGGGGCAGGGAGAGAGCATCAGGCAGCCTCTCCAATAAATATCACCATCAGTATCACCACCTGCTTCACACCACCCCCTCACCACACCACCATGGAACTACACACTCTAATTCCACACCCCTCCACATCTAGAATCCTTCAATTCAATACACCTACACATTCACACTCGTTCAGTTCCACACACCTCCACATCCACACACCATCAGTTCCAAATATTTCCACATCCAAACATCTTTAGTTCCACACACACCCACATCCACATTCCTTCAGTTCCACATACCTCCACATCCACAGTCCTACAATTCCACACACTTCCACATCCACACTCCTTCAATTCCAAACATCTTCACATCAAAACACCTTTAGTTCCAAACACACGTACATCCACACACCACAACCACATTCCTTCAACTCCATACACCTCCACATCCACACTCCTTCAATTCCATCCATATCCACATCCAAACTCATAGTTCCACACACCTCCACCTCCAGATTCCTGCCATTTCATACGTCACCATATCCACATAACTTTATTTTTAGACACATTCAATTCCAGACACTCTGATATTCCAGATTTCTCACCATGGAATTCCAGACACAACAAATTTCACACTCCCATCAGGGTATTCCAGATAATTTGAACTGTGAATCTGTCAAACTCACTACGAAATTCCAATCCCCCCCCCCTCACAAAAAAAAAAAAAAAATCCAGACCTTCAATTCTCAGCACCACCAATTCCTGACGTCACAAATTCCAGTCACCCCAAGTTCCCGACACCAATTCCCAATACCCCAAATTCCAATCACCTCGAATTCCGGCTCCCTCCAATGCCAGACATCCCAAATTCCGTCCATCTCCAATTCCCAGCAGGTCTCACTTCCTCCAACGTCGCATCTCAGAGTAGCGAGGCAGCCAGTACAGTGAATACCCTTATCTATACCACCACCTGATCCTCAAACCCTCGCCTCACCTCACCTCACCCCATCAAACCTTACCTCACCTCACCTTACCCCCTCAAATCTTACCTCATCTCACTCAACCTAATCTCACCTCACCTTACCTCATCCAACCTTACCTCACCTCACTCAACCTTATCTCACTCTACCTCACCTAACTTCATCTCATCTCACTCCACCTAACTTCATCTCATCTCACTCCACCTCACTTCATCTCATCTCACTCCACCTCACTTCATCTCATCTCACTCCACCTAACCTCACCTCACCTTACCCTCATCAAACATCACTTCTCCTCATTTTTATTTTCATGCACCTACAGTAATGCCAAATATCCAACTCCAGAAATATTCATTTCATGTCGCCTTCAGTTAAACGCACCTTCCAGACATCTTCAGCTCCAGGCACTTCCAATTCAACATCATCAGTTCCAGGCACTTCCAATTCCACATCATCAGTTCCAGGCACATCCAATTCCACATCTTCAGTTCCAGGCACATCCAATCCACATCTTCAGTTTCAGGCACACCCAATTCCAGACACCTTAAATTCCATACACTTCCAATTTCCAACAGCCCACACTGTCTCCATCGCTGCATCTCAGGGTAGCGAGGCAGCCAGTCCAGTAAATATCCCTACCAATACCTCCACCTGATCCTCCCTACACCTGACTTCACCCACCCCACCTCACAACATCTAAACCCATCTCACCTCGCACACCCCACCTCACAATAACTTAACCCACCTCACTTCACCTCCCCACACCGTACCCTATTCATTTCATTTCCCCTCCCCCCCCACCCCACCTCATTCCACATCGCACCACATCACACGCCACCTCATCACACCCACCCTCACCTCACCTCTAATACTGGCCTACCGGAATATCACAGTAAGACATAAGGAAAAATTGCTGAATACGTGAATACTCTACACTGCAATGCCTTTAGACCAATCAACCCGAGGACCTCATTTCTATCTCATTCTTGCAACTGACAGACGATTTTATTCAGCCTGTTAGTAGGTCTCTCGTCGTGAAGGGGTTAGAAACACTCCAGGCAACACCTGCCACACTACAGGTCCTTCCGAAGTGATTTAAAAATCGTCAGGTGTAAGAAAGAACACAACGAAGCGGACACAGTGACAGACGATCTCACTCAGCTTTAAAGAGTACTATCGAAGTGGGGAGGAATTAATGGAGATTGCTTCTGGGTCTTTACTATACCAAGGGTCTTTATTAAACTGAGTAAAATAATCTAGTAACGGTGATAGTAAGCTAATAAAAAGGCATTGTAAAGTAGGGCTTTAACCACTCCACTACGATTATACCGTCATAAGGTGGTTGTATTTAACGTTCAGATTCTTGGAGGGAACAATCATGCGGGCTTCTGGCCTTTGGTTCCTTCTTCCTTGCATAAAAAAACTCAAATATCAAGTTATTCAAATATCAGATACTCACTACAAAAATACTCAAATACCCAAATACCACAATACTAAAATACCAGAATACGCTAATACCAGAATACTTTAATACCAGATGATGCTTAAATACCACAATACTCAAACCCCCAAATACCAGAACACTTTAATACCAGAAGGTACTCAAATACCACAACACTCCAACCCCAAAATACCAGAACACTTTAATACCAGAAGATACTCAAATACCACAATGGCCAAACCCCCAAATACCAGAATGATACCAAAACTGAAACTGCCGAAAAATTTAATACCAGTATGTTCTAGTACCAAGATTATTCAATATACACCAGATAATTAAATATAATAAACAAATACACGAATTTCCCTGCAGCAAATCATCCGAATCTTGGCCCGTATTCTTCTCAGTAATGAAAGTTCCCTAGCACCTCTTCCTTAGCGATTTATTTTTGGATATGGCTGGTTAACACCCTTTAGTCGTTATTTATGCAGAGTATGGGGAGAGTAGAATGATCTATGTAACAGAGGAAAACAGGAAAGTGTAATAAACAAAATAAGTCGCCCAGGAAAAGGTGCTGGGGAGCTTCCTTAACCGACAAGAATACTAACCTTTATTTCCAACCCCAATATATCCATGTATTTACTGAAGGAGGCGTGGGTGGGAGAAGGGAAGACCGAGAACGAGATGGACAAAGGGATGGTGAGATGTATGTGTGAGAGAGATAAGTGAGTGGGAGAGAGGGCACCTTGATGGCGGAGGGCAAGGTGGCAAGGCGATTCGTTTCCTCCCCCATCCGGGATTAAGATTTCTGACGATAGAGGGAGACATACATAAATAAAGACAGACAAAAAACACATAAAAATAGAGACTGACACAGATAGGTAGACAGAGACATAAACTGAAAGGAGACACAGAATGGACTGATAAACAGAGACGGACATACAGACAGATAGATAGAGATAGACAGATAGAAAGCCTAACCCATTCGCTGGTATGGTTGAAATAATGTATTTAAATATAAGCTGACACCAGACGATTTTATTCAGCAGCCAGAGGATTAACCAGGGCCCGAAATGCAAGAGTATCTCCACACACACACACACACACACACACACACACACACACACACACACATACACACACACACACACACACACACACACACACACACACACACACACACACACACACGGAATATTCAAGCGTAGCGACCCGGGCGAATACCATGCGGGAACAACGAGGAGGCAAGTGGAATATTGAGTAAGCGGAGACAAATACCAGAATACCGGACTCCGCTTTGCAAATACACCGGCTATACCCCGAGCGAGAGAGAGAGGGCCCGCCAGTCCAATACCAGATTCACTTTAGCTGCCGAATATAGGTGAGGTATATTTACCTACCTTTATATTTAGGTTTATCAACAGCTCTTCCCATGTCCCCCAACTCTTTAATACGTATACATAGCTACTGGATATACAGATACATAAGACAGACAGATATAGGTAAGATATACTTTTGTTTACCTATCTGTTCATCAGTATCAAAGGTTCCCCCTTCTCTCTTTAAGGTGTGTAGCCATGTGCCTCCCTGTCTGCTGTACTGTTTATAGTTTTACACACTCCACTATAGTTTCGCGGCGCACGACGCTGAGGTTGTCAATATCGTACCCTGGCAACGTACCATTCAAAAGTGCGTCCTATTTCGTATCATATTAAACACGAATCATATTATTATGCACGAATATATTATACACGAATATTATTATATACGAACATATTATACACGCATCACATGCGTCTCATATTATACACGAAATCAGACGCACTTTTGAATGATAGGTTGCCAGGGCACGATAATAACAACCTCAGAGTCAAGCGCCGCGACTATATTATTATTATCCACCATTTTGGTTAAAGTAGAACAAATAAGACAACTCTACGGCCTTATATTTCCAGATTTCAAAACCTTTAAATCCTTCGCTGTTACGCTAAGTAGTACCATCTGAAGATAGAAGGAATAAACCCTCCTACCCGTCGTACGAAGAGTCTGGAGGTAGCGTGAACAAAATCGTCATTGGTCTAGCGGTGATCACATGTCATCGTACTGAATGGGTACTCACTTAACCCTTTTAATCTGACGAAGTGTTTTATTTAGTTTTTCTGCTCCCCATGCGATTTTATTCAGTTTAGCAGGGGACCCCGGTAGTGAAAGAGTTAATGGTGGCTACGTCTAACTTCTGTAGTACGAAAAATCTCTCCTACGCTGAATAAAATCGTCTGAAGGTAGCAAGAATAATAAAAAAAACACGTCATCGGAATGAAGGAGTTACAATCACCTGAACAAAATCGTCTGTTTTTAACACACTGAATCGTTACGTCTTCTTTGATATCCTTCCTGCTATAGTCAGACGATTCTGTTCAGCTTCGGGAGACTTTCAGTATTGGAAGTAAGATATAACCAAAATTATCTCTTCAGTACAAACGACCTTCCTTCATCTGAATAAACTCGCCCGGAGAGCAATAATAAAAAAGCCATCGGACTGAAGGGGTTAATGAAATACCCAATAACGTACAGTACGTCGAAATAATAGCATACTAGACATCACATTAAGATTTCTCCTTTGATTGTGCATATTAGACATCATAATTATTAAGATTTCTCCCTTACAGTTTCCATAGTTATTCACATACCATTACCAAGAGAGAAAGAAGAAAGACGGCATTTATTAAAAAAAAAAAAAAAAAAAAAAAAAAAAAGTTACTCTTTCACAGGGAAAAGCCTGCGTCTCCATAATGTCTAGCGGCTGTGACCTTAGCTATTACGTTGCCCTGACCTTTTTACTGCGCTAAGTGTGCTAAGTCACGTACGGGTCGTAAATTTCTATGAACTCGATAGAGCTTTGTGGACACCCTGTATATGGCTTTTACGGCGCCTTCAATAATAATAATAATAATAATAATAATAATAATAATAATAATAATAACAATAATAATAAAAAGAATCTTCCCTAAGGCAAAAGGAAATGTCTAGAGCAAGCAAGATGTTCAGTACAGCATTCAGTGGCCCCATTACTAAAGATAAATAGTTTGGAGACATCAGGAATAAGCCAAAACAATAAATAAATAAATAAAAAATAACAAAAATAAATAAACCTAAATGCTATTGCTGTCCCAGTCTCATGTGGACGCGAACTCAGTGGATTGCAGGCTGGAGTTGCCATTCTCCTGCAGTCCACCATTCTCCTTTTGGGGAGAAAAAAATCTTAATGTGATGTCTAGTATGTACTATCAAAGGAGAAATCTTAATGTGATGTCTAGTATGCACAAAGGAGAAATCTTAAAGTGATCTATGGTATGCAAAATCAAAATCTTTACAGACGATGCAACGGTAGAAAAGGGCCACCACACCACACACCACACGCAGACAGCACCACACGCAGACAGCACCAAAAGGAGTTGCTAAAAATTCCAGGAAATTGGCCTTGCAACTGACGGCCAACTGTTGCACGGGCGAATGCTCACTGTATGCATTCCAACACAGTCATCGAAATACGTGCCTCGTGGAATGTGTGAACTGCAAGACCCCGAAATTCTGTTCATAAGGCCTTGCAGATAATATTATGGTTTCACACGTACCAAATGCTACCCAATCCTATCACTAGAGGCCAGAGCAGCCAGATACCTCAATGTTATGATCTTTTGGGCTCCACCTCACACTCGACTGCTGGTGAGAGAGAGAGAGAGAGAGAGAGAGAGAGAGAGAGAGAGAGAGAGAGAGAGAGAGACCTACAGAAGATATATTTTTTAATGGATTCATATTTCATACCTCAGTACCTTGGAAGTGGCAAAAAAAAATCGGAAGAGTCAATACCCCCCCCAAAAAAAAGAAAAAAAAAAAAATGTTATGCCGCTTACACGCGATAAATTATTGTAAACACATTATGACTTGGGACAAACTTATATCGAACACCCTTAATTCGAAAAATCTTCCTCCTAAACAGATGAAAATAATAAATAAAAGTTTGCAAAAAATAAGTTTAAAAAAATAAGACAAAAAAGCAAATAATTACAAAAGACATGCGCACTGTAATTATAATGGCAGCGAAGGTAAACACTAGACATGAAGAGAACTAGTTACGTGCTACATGAGACTGGGTGAGGCTGGATGCAGTGCAGTATGTTTGGTACAATAATTAACAAGTTTATCAAAATAGTGATGATGATGGTAAGCGAACAAAAATGATTATAGAAAAAGTCTTGGGATATAGTTCACCACGTTTCATTCTGTGAGTTCCTGTCAGAAAAGAAAAAACAAATCAGAACTCCTCTGGCAATCGGAGGTATATCATCACAGCTTCACTAAAATTATTATCCAAGAAGCCACATATCCCGGGACAGTGCCCACAAAGTTTGGATTTGCCCACTTGATTTTCAGATAATCTGACACACACACACACACACACACAGGTGATTACATTATCGCCTAGCTATGTGGGCGATAATAACAAGTTCACAAAGACGAGACACACACACACACACACACACACACACACACACACACATAGAAGACAAGTTAAAAAAAAAATGTGAAAAACTGGCAAAAATAGAGGTAGAGAATAGGCTTACTACAAAAATACTGAAAGGAATACAATGCGTGTTTTGAGAGGTACAATATGTTGGGCGGTAAACTTCGTTGCCTGCCGTCCGAGCTCACAATATCCGTCTAGCGCGCACACACACACACACACACACACACACACACACACACACACACACACACACTCCGCTGCCACTATATACAGTATACTGCAGATAAGGCAAGCATGGGATATAGCTATTAGAGTACCCCCTCCCCCCCTCTCTCTCTCTCCAGCAGATAAGTCAGCACACTGGTATTACTATTTCCCATTTTCCATATTACTAGTAAATAGCTGTATCATCTATTCTGCTAGTAGGTAGTAAATAGCCAGAGTCAGGGTATTGCTATAAACCCCCTGAGCAGGAACACACCTCTAGCACTGATTTCTTGGGACCTTCAGACGATTTTATCTGACCCTTCACTCCGAGGACGTATTATTCATTTTATCCACCTCCTGACGATTTTATTCATCTAACCCTTCACTCAAATGACGTATTATTCATTTACTCCACCTCCAGACGATTTCCTTCATCTGACCCTTCACTCCGATGACGTATCATACATTTCATCCAACTCCAGACGATTTTATTCATCTGACCCTTCACTCCGATGACGTATTATTCATTTCATACACCTCCACACGATTTCATTCAACAATTTTATTCATCTCTGTACGTGGAGGAATGTACCGTACGTGAAGGCAGGGATTAACTAAGGCTACATTCAACCTTCCTTCAGTTCTTCAGCTGGATAAAACTGTCTGGAAAAAATTACATGAAAATTGAAAGGGTTAAACGGTGGAGGTCCTCGTAGTGAAGGGGATACCGGGAATCCGTTAGTCCCCCCCTTATAAGTTTTCCCCAAGCTGAATAAAATCGTCCCGCAGCAGCAGGAACAATGAACATGAACAGGAACAAGGAACAAGAACAAGGAACCGGAACAAGAACAGGAACCAGGAACAAGAACAAAGAACAAGAACAGGAACAAGAACAGGAACAAGGAGCAAGAATAAGAACAAAACAAAAACAGGAACAAGGAACAAAAACATGAAAAAGGAACAAGAACAAGGAACATGAACAGGAACAAGGAACAGGAACAAGAACAGGAACAAGCGTCGTCGTGCTGAATAGATCACGTGTTGATATTTCTAAGCATCTAAATATTAGCGTTAGAGTATTACAAGCATCTAACTACTGCAAGTACTGAATATTCCCCACAATTTTCTCCATTATCTGAATATTATACTCCTCTTACACTAACTTGGCCCAAAATTGCCACCTCTTCATTTTGAATCCTCCGCTTGAAGAACATACTGACACTAGATTTTGATACTAGTCACGAAGTAGCAGCCTACCCTGAGTTAAAGAAAATGGGATGGTGACGGTGATAAATAATAGTCCATATATAACACTCCTCTTCCACTTCACAGGCCGATTTCTCATGTGCTGCAGGTACGGCTCAATCAGCGTTATCAGTGTCTACCTTGCATCATTTAATCATTTTCCACTTCCACACCCGCGCCCACACCAGCAGACTGTGCCCTTCTATTCAGCATCATTTATTCATTTTCCACTTCCACACCCATGCCCACACCAGCAGACTGTGCCCTTCCATTCAGCATCATTTAATCAATTTCCACTTCCACACCCACGCCCACACCAGCAGACTGTGCCCTTCCATTCAGCATCATTTATTCATTTCCTATTCCCTCCGCCACATAAAATCGTCTGGAAGCAGCAAGGATGAAACAATATAAGGTGTCCTCGTACTGAAGGGGTTTGTATTGCAGGCTGCATGGATACTGCCGGCCATCCCCGTCTACCCGTGCAATACCCTCTCACATACGTCGCGGGTTGCAGCCCATTGCAAATATTACCTTGCAGAATACAGCGCCGGGTCAATGGAGGAAATACAGCCGCGTGTGTATCTAGAGGCTTAACTCTCTCTCTCTCTCTCTCTCTCGCTCTCTCTCTCTCTCTCTCTCTCTCTGGTTTCTTAAATTTCTCATTTTCTCTCATACTTCTGCTGTCTCACGTCCTCTCTCACTTGCCTTCCCAACTTTTTCCATTATTTCCTACAGCTCTCTCTCTCTTTCTACACCCTCTCCCTCTCATTCTCTCCGCCATGCTATTCTCTGCACTTTTTAATCCTTTTACCTCTCTCTCTCTCTCTAACCCGTCACCTTTCTCTCTCCACACTCGTTGAATTCCTTCTCTACCCTTTTCCCCATCCCTCCTTCTCTCTCCACCCTAATCCAATTTCTCCCTCCCTCTCTCTCTTCACCCTCATCCATTTCCTCCCCTCTCTCCCTTTCTCCTTCTCCCCCCCATCTCTCTATCCCATCACCCTCTTCTTCTCCATCCCCAACCAATTCCTTCTCTACCCCTCTTCCTATTCCTCTCTATATTCTCTCTCTCTCTCTCTCTCTCTCTCACACATTTTCTCTCTTCTTGCGAGGGGTCACACTATAACACTGGCCATTTTTCCCCTCTCTCCCCTCTCCTCTCTCTCGCCCCTTTTGGCTACTGAAGTAAAGAGGGCTAATGAAATGTGACCCCTTGTGAGTGCGAGAGGGGAGACCAGATGGAGGAGAGAGGGAAGGGAAATAAGGCAAGGAAAGGGGAGACCAGATGGAGGAGAGAGGGAAGGGAGAGGGGGAGGGGAGGAGGAGAGAGGGCAGGGCGAGGGGAAGGAGGAGAGAGGGCAGGGCGAGGGGAAGGAGGAGGGTAATAAGGGAAGAAACATAGGGAGGAGGTGAAAGAAAGAAGGAACGGAAGAGCGAGGGAAAGGGAGTTACAGGGAGGGAAGAAGAGGGGAGAGAGAAAGAATGGAAGATGGGGAGGGAGAAGGGAAGGAGTAAGAAGACGGAGAGGAGACGCAAGGATGAAAAAAGGGTTAGGAATGGAAGAGGGAGAGGATGGAGGGGAGGAAGAGAGAAGGGGAAATACGCAAGGAGCTGAAGATAAAGGGAGGAAGAGATGATGGGGAGAGGGAAAGAGAGGGGTGTGGGAGGAACGAAAAAGGGAGGGGAAGAGGTGAGTAAGAAGGGAAAAGTGAGAAGAGGAAATAGGAGCACAGAAAGGAGGGCGAAACAGGATGGAGGGAGACTGGGGAAGGAGAGGGAGGGGAGAGAAAGAAGGGATATGGGGAGGAAGAGGGAGGGGGAAAGAAAGAAGGGATATGGGGAGGGAGAAGAGAGAATGGGTGGGAGGAGCATTGGAATGAACAAAGAGGAAGGGGAGGATGGGGGAAGAAGGGAGCGAGAAAGCGAAAGGAGGACTAAAAAAAAAAAAAAATAGGAGATGGATCGAGAGGAAGAGAGGTGGAAATAAAAGGAAGAATAAATACAAGAAGGGAAGGAAGAAAGGAAGGAAGTGAAGGATGCAAGGAAAGAATTAAATGAGTGTGTGTGTCAACGTAAGAGAGGGGAGAGGAAATGGAGCAGAGAGGAGGGAGAGGGGAGAGATGAGAGTGAGAGGAGTGAGGAAGGGAAGGAGGAAAGGAAAAGAAGGGGGAAGAGAGAAGGGGTTTGAGAAGGAAGGAGAAAAAGGAGAAAGGGGGGGAGAAGAGGATGAGAGGGAAGTGAGAGAGAAAAGGTCAGGGAAGTGAGGGGGGGCAACGAGAGAGAGAGAGAGAGAGAGAGAGAGAGAGAGAGAGAGAGAGAGAGAGAGAGAGAGAGAGAGAAATAAGCATGGCTAAACAAAGAGAGGAAAAGGAAGGTGGAGGAGAAAGAAATGAGAGCAAGTGTAAATGTGAGAGAGGGGAGGGAATGGAGGATGAAAGGAAATGAGAACGAAGGCATAGAACGAGAGAGAGAGAGAGAGAGACGGTACCGTAACTGAAAATGACTGCGCCTCTTATGCCCCCCCTTCTCTCTCTCTCTCTCTCTCTCTCTCTCTCTCCTAACCGGGGTAAGAACCAGGATTGGCTACGGACTTAGTGATGATGGCACGTGTTGAAGTTATGACTCTGTTGTGTTAGGGTGTGTGTGTGTGTGTGTGTGTGTGTGTGTGTGTGTGTGTGTGTGTGTGTGTGTGTGTGTGTGTGTGAAATTTATCTATCTATATCTACCTACCCACCTATGTATCTATGTATAAAACAGCAGACAAATGATCGGACGTAAAAACAAACTGGCAGACAGACGAGCAGACAGATATTACAAACAGATAGATAAAACTGATCGATAAGGAAGTAGATACACCGAAAAATATATTTGTAAACAGACAATCAGATAGACAAAGATAAGAGACGGTCAACTCATACCTCGCTCTCTCTCTCTCTCTGATCCCCATTTCACCATCCATTTCCAAATCCGCCACAAGGACACGCCATAAATTTTGTAATCCTCTTTTTTGGCACGGACAGTAATTGTTTTTCGAGGGATTTTTAACAATGTGAAGCACAGAAAAAAATGTCATGCTTTTTTTTTTCATTTTTTTTGGCTGGGGTTTGATTTTTTTAATACGATTTTTTGGGGTGAAATCTGGGGGGGTATATTTTTTTTTTTTTTAAAGTTTGTGGTCCATCTGTCTTCTCTGTCTTTGTCGTTTTCTTTTTTGTTGCCATTTTCTGCTGATGGATTGTGGTCCTGATGCATTGGCTATTCTCTGCGCTGGTGGTGTGTTTGTTTGCTTGTCTGTTTGATTTTTGCTTGCCTTTGTGTTTGTTCTCGGGCTGGGAAATGTGATGCTATTCTCTCTCTCTCTCTCTCTCTCTCTCTCTCTCTCTCTCTCTCACACACACACACACACACACACACCTGTCTCCTCAAATCTAATGAGTACTTCACCTATGTCTTTAGCGCCTTTAACTCAAAATCTCTGTTGTTCCCCACTACGACAAACTACCTTATACAGTACCTTACACACCCTTTACGTTATGGCTGTTTACCTTAAAGTCTCAGAAGATTTCGTAACACCTCTTCTAAGCGATTTATTTTGTATAAAATAAATCGCTTGCACATTACTGATGCAACCTACCTCGAAATTAAAATGATATAAATAGCAAAGAAGAGATTACTAAGGTGTAACATGGAAAATAAATCACTAAACACAGCTAGGATGTTGTGTCTCCCTTATCACATTATTAATCCACTATGCAATCACCGAACGTAAAATTATTGCCCCTAAAAAAGCATAAAAATGGCTATGGGAAGTGGAAAATTACGTATCTCGTAACTCCTAGCCGTCCCTGCAACACACGAGACTTGGGCTGCGCTATAAATGGACCACCCTGTACCCTCCTCCATACCCACCCAGCCTCGGTCTTCTAATGTCCCCCCGAATCAACCTCCCGAAATCAATCACAATTTACCTTCCAAATTAACTTAAGTCCCCTCTTAAACTCGGCCACAAACTTGTCCTTAACTCTCCTTTCCAAACCCTAACTCTCCCCTACCGACTCACACCCATTACAGAACCTGGGAAGTTAACTCGATGGAAGAAAGAAAACAAAACAAAGAGAAAAAAAGGAGTGAGTGAGTGGGAAAAAGAGAAAGACGAAAGAAAACGGGAGGAGGAGCAGCAGCAGCACTGGGTAAAGTTTTAAACAGATAATTGAGTTTGGGTGTCTGTCTTGGCCTCACTTAGGGCTGATGTGCTCCTTGTGTGGGGAGTGGGAAAGAGTGGGGAAGGAGTGGGGGAATGGGAAGGAGTGGGGGAATGGGAAGGAATGGGGGAATGGGAAGGAGTGGGTGAAGTGGGGAGGGAGGGTAAAGAGTGAGGAGGAACATGTAAGGTAGCAGGGAGAATGGAGTGAAGGAATGGGGAGGTGGGAGTGAAGGAGTGGGGGGAGGAAGTGGGTGAGTTGGGAGGAGGCAATGCGTCAGTGGGGAGGAGAAAATGGAGTTAGGAGGAGGGACAGGAAACGAGGAGGGAGTTGTCAGGGAATGGAGGAAGAGGGAGTAGGGAGGAAGCAGTGAGGGGATGGGGAGTGGGGAAGAGCGAGAGGAGGAGTGGGGAAAAGAGGGAAGAGGCGTGGGGAAGAGAGAGAGGAGAAGGAGGAGTGGGAAAGAGAGAGGAAGAGTGGGTAAGAGAGAGAGGAGGAGTGGGGAGGGAAGAGTTGGGAAGGGACAGATGGAAAACGTATAAACAGAAATGGTGGAAGGAAGAAGGGTGGGAAATGAGGGGAGAGGGGCGTGGGTGACGGGAGTGGGAGGGAGGGTGAGGGGAATAGAGTGGTGGGGGAAAGCAAGGGGAATGGTGAAGGAGAGGGAGGGAAGCGGTAAGGAGGTAGGGGTGGAGAGTGAAGGGAATGGGAAGAGACACTGTAGGGATGAGAGGGAACGGACAGCAAGAAGGGAAAGATATAAAAAGTACAGGTAAGAGGGCCTCAACAAAAGGAGGCAGAGAGAGAGAGAGAGAGAGAGAGAGAGAGAGAGAGAGAGAGAGAGAGAGAGAGAGAGAGAGAGAGAGAGAGAGAGAGAGAGAGAGAGAGAGAGAGAAGCTACGAGGAAATGAAAAAGGACGAAAAAAAAAAGAGGAAAACAAACAAGAGGGGGAGGAAAAGAGACTGGAGAAAGGATGGGAGATGAAGATAAAGAAGGATGAAAGAAAATGAAAGAAAGGAAGGAAGGATGGAATGGGGAGAGAGTGTTCGAAGAAAGAAATAGGAATTAGAAGGATAAGGAAAGTGAGAAGAAAAATCGACCACAGAAAGGAAGATTCGAGAGTACGGGAGGTGAGAGGGAATAGGAGAAAGAAGGAATAGGGAATAGTTAAAAGTAGAGACGAATAGATGAAGGGAAGATGAGGAGGAATGAATGACAGGGTGAGAAAGAAGGTCAGAGAGAGGAAGGCTGAAGGAAAGAGGGACAAAAATAAAGAGGGAAGGAAGAGAGAAAAATAAGACAATAAATAAAGGAGGGAAAAAAGACGAGAAAGAGGGAAAATGGAAAGAAATTTAAAAGCAAAAGATGGCGGGAGGAAATGAAGATTGTAAACCGACATGGAAAGGAGGAGGAAAGGAAAGAAGGGAAAAAAATGGAGGGAAGGCAAAATGTAGAGAAGTAAGAGAAATTAATAAAAATGTGGGAAAGGAAGAAAAAATGAATGAGAGAAAAAAAATATGGAGGGAAGGAAGGAGGAGCTGTAAGGGAGGGGAGGGGAGGGGAGGGGAGAGAAGGGGAGGGAGGGGAGGGGAGGGGAGGGAGGGGGAGGGAGGAGGGGGAGGAGGGGAGAGAAGGGGAGCGAGGAAGAGCGAGAGATCAGGAGAATCGTTTAGAAGGAAACAGACCGAGAAACACCTCCATCCTCCCTTCCTTCCTTTCGTCCTCTTCTTCCATCCCGCTGCGTCTTCCTTCCCTCCTCTTATATCTTTCTATCCTCTCCCCCTCCCCCTCTGTCTGCCTCTCTTTCTCTATCTGTCTCCACAATCTTTCCTTCCTCGCCTTCTTCTTCTGTCATTGTGTCTTCCTTCCTCTTCCTTCTTTTTGTCCTCCCATCTCTCTCTCTCTCTCTCTAAATGGACTATCCTACACAAACACCAGCCTTCCTTCATCGAATCAACCGTACCCAAAATTCGTACCATACCTGATCAAGTTACACCTGAGTCGCACCACACCAGACTCATACAATACCTGAGTCAGTCGTACCACACCTGACTCATACAACACCTGAGTCAGTCGTACCACACCTGACTCATACAATACCTGAGTCAGTCATACCACACCTGACTCACACAATACCTGAGTCAGTCGTACCACACCTGACTCACACAATACCTGAGTCAGTCGTACCACACCTGACTCATACAATACCTGAGTCAGTCGTACCACACCTGACTTACACAATACCTGGGTCAGTCGTACCACACCTGACTCATACAGTACCTGGGTCAGTCGTACCACACCTGACTCGTATACCTGAGTCAGTCGTACCACACCTGATTTATACAATACCTGAGTCAGTCGTGCCAAATCTGACATACAATACCTCTGTCAAAAGTACCGCGCACGAGACTACCACAATTGACTCGTGGAATTTCTGGGTCAGTCATACCATATACACCGTGACTCAATCGAACCTTAGATGTACCATTTCTGAGTCAATGAGTGGAGAGGATTTCATTTCAAAATATTTTCACTCAAACTTTCTTGTATAACCCACATGTAACTTAGAAGCCTCTCTCTCTCTCTCTCTCTCTCTCTCTCTCTCTCTCATTTTACGAAGTTTCCCATCATTTCTTCCTCTTTATTTCTGACTCTCCTTTTTTTTCTCTCTCTCCACTTTTCTCCTCCGCCTTCCCTACTTCCTCCGCTTCTTCTTCTCTACTTCTTACCCCTTCCTCCCACTCCAATTTCAATCTCACACTCCTTTCTCCACTCAACTCGTCTTCCCCTCTAGCCTTCTCCTCCAATCCCAGTACTCCCCCCCTGTGTGTGTGTGTGTGTGTGTGTGTGTGTGTGTGTGTGTGTGATTCCTCCCCAGGTTCCACCCTGTTTATCTTCTCGCCATCTCACCCCCTCCTCTCGGATTTTCCTCTCCCCTTGACCATTCTTCTTTTCCACCCACATCTCTCTCTCTCTCTCTCTCTCTCTCCTCCCCCTCTTTATCTCTCACATTCCTCCCCCTTTTTTTTACATCCCCTCATCTCTCTCTCTCTTTTCTCTCCTATCTTTTATCATTCCATTTCCCCACTCCATCTCTTCTCCCCTCACCCCCTTCCCCTCTCACATCTGTCTCTTCCCCTCTCTACACCCCCGTCTGTATCTCCACTCCAACACCCTCTCTCTCGATTCTCTCTGTTTCCCATCGTCCTTTCTCCTTCCCTCATCCCCTCTTCCCTCCTCATCTTCCCTCTTCCCTCCATCCATCCCTCCCTCAACTTCACTGTCCCTTTCCCTTCCCCTGATCCCTCTTTCCCCTCATCCTTCTGCCTCTTCTTACCCTTTTCCATTCTATCTTTCCCCCGTCCTGCCTTCCCCCAACCACCTCTGAATCCATCCTCCTCCTCCATCTCCTCCACTCCCCTCACTTTCTCCCTACCCCTCCTCCTCCACTCCCACCTTACCTCTTCCTGCTCTCCCCTCTTCCATTACCTCACTGCCTCCCCTTTCCCCCATTGCATCACCTACTTGCCCCCTCCCTCCCAATCCTTCCTTCCCCTTCCCACCTCCCCCACTCCTCCCCCTCCCTATCTCCCTCACATCCCCTCTCTGCCCCCTTCCCTCATTGCACCCCCTCCCCTCTCCCCCCACCGCCCCCTCGGTCAATTAGTAACTTTCACAACCAGCCTCAAACTACACCACCACCTATTCCCCTCCTCTCTCTCTCTCTCTCTCTCTCTCTCTACCACTAGCCACTGCCCTAACCACCACTTCCAAAATCACTACCACAATTGCACTCATCAACATCCAACCACCAAAACCACAACCCCTACCACAATAACTACCATCACTACCACAAGCACCGCATCACCATTCACTATCCCACCACCCAAACCACAATCCCAACCAGTATCACAACAACTACCACCACTACTACCACCATCACCAAACCACCCACCAACATCCCACCACCACAACCAACACAATCACCACTAACATCGAACATCCACTTCCACTATCATTACCACAATCCTCACGTTCCCCACCACAACTATCAATATTGAACCACAGCTACCACAATCGCTATCTACAAACATTCCTAAATTATTCATACCACCAACACCACCCATGTCCTCCACCTCACCTACCTACTTTGCCTACCAATATTTCAACCACAATCACCACAACTCCCATCACCTACCACACTTAACTTAAACCACAACTACCACCATCACCACCACATGTCCTATGATGTACCTCAAACCTACCACAACTACCAGTACCGCAATCACCAGAAAACCCACCCGTCACCACCACAACTACCATCATCACTCCCATCAACCACAACTACCCAAATCCTCCACCACCCAACCATCCATCACTACCACAACTTCGGACCCAACCAGCTAAAACCACACAGCTACCAAACGCTCCACTCCCATCACCACATCTACCAATATCAACACACACACACACACTCACACAGACACACACACACACACACACACACACACACACACACACACACACACACACACACACACACACACACACACACACACACAATTACCACTATCATCACCACCACATGTCCCAAACTCCATCTTAAAACTACCACAGCTACCACTATCACCATTACAACAACCACCACTACCACCATCACCACCAACACACGTCCCAAACTCCATCTTAAACCAAAACTACCACTATTGCCAACACCATAACTACTTCAAATACCACTCACAAACACCACAACTACCACTATCACCACGATCCATCAATTACAACTACCAAAATCCACCACCACACAACCACACATATTACTACCAACCATAACCACACAACTACCACAATTTTCACCAACCACCACAACCATTACCATCACTAACATTCCTCAACCACATCTGTCTAAATCCCTCCCCAGCAACCACAACTACCACCATCAACCACACCCACAACAATTACCTACATCAGCCACAACCACAATCCTCCACCAACTGCCACAACTACCACAATCGCTACCACAATCGACCATACCGACTGAAATCCCCAGTCACCTCAACTACCACCACCCACCACACCCACCACAACTACCACCACCCACCACAACTGCCACCACCAACCATACCCACCACAACTACCACCACCAACCACACCCACCACAACTACCACCACCAACTACACCCACCACAACTACCACCACCAACCACACCCACCACAACTGCCACCACCAACCACACCCACCACAACTACCACCACCAACTACACCCACCAACCACAACTACCACCACCAACTACACCCACCAACCACAACTACCACCACCAACTACACCCACCAACCACAACTACCACCACCAACCACACCCACCACAACTACCACCACCAACCACACCCACCACAACTACCACCACCAACCACACCCACCACAACTACCACCACCAACCATACCCACCACAACTACCACCACCAACCACACCCACCACAACTACCACCACCAACCACACCCACCACAACTACCACCACCAACCACACCCACCACAACTACCACCACCAACCACACCCACCACAACTACCACCACCAACCACACCCACCACAACTACCACCACCAACCAAACCCACCAAAACTACCACCACCAACCACACCCACCACAACTGCCACCACCAACCACACCCAACACAACTACCACCACCCACCACACCCACCACAACTACCACCACCAACCAAACCCACCAAAACTACCACCACCAACCACACCCACCACAACTACCACCACCAACCACACCCACCATAACTACCACCACAAACCACACCCACAACAACTACCACCACCAACCACACTCACCACAACCACACCCACCACAACTACCACCACCAACCACACCCACCACCACAACCACACCAAACAGCCACATTTCATTTCCACGGCTAATTTGGCGACAAGAGCGTTAATTGAGCGAGTCTGCGTGAAAACTTGTTGCTGTGGCCGAAGCGAGTAGCCCCACCCAAAAAGCGAAATGCGGCGTGGGATTACCGGAGATTTATTTGGGGATGTGATGTGTTTGGGGGATGAGGATTTTTTTTGCGTGATTTTGGGTTTGTTGGCACTATCATCAATATTCATTACCATCGTTATCGTCATCCTGTTTCATTATTATTATTATTATCGTCATCATTCTATTTCATCATAATCATAATCATCAATATTTATCACATTATCAACACTATTTCATCATTATCATCATCATAATTATATATTCATTGCATTATAATCATTCTGTTTCATCATCATCATCATCATCAATATTCATCAGATTATCATCATTCTACTTTACCATCAATATTATCACCATTATTCATCATCATCATCATCATTGTCGTCGTCAACATCGTCATTCTTTTATTATTATTATATTATTATTATTATTATTATTACTATTATTACTGTTGCTTTTGTTGTTACTGGTGTCTTTCAAGTACCGTACCGGTAATTATTATTATTATTATTATTATTTTTATTATTATTATTATTATTATTATTATTCACTCATCTTAAATGTCAGGACCAACTGCCTAGCCCCGGGCTTCTACGCTCCTCGTGGGGCAACGTAAGACTGGATGATGGATGGATTATTATTATTATTATTATTATTATTATTATTACTGTTGTTTTGTTATTGGTGTCTTTCAAGCACCGGATATTATTATTATTATTATTATTATTATTATTATTAGTAGTAGTAGTAGTAGTAGCAGTAGTAGTAGTAGTAGTAGTAATAGTAATAGTAATAGTAGTAGTAGTAGTAGTAGTAGTGTTGTGTGGTGGTGGTGGTCGTTTTTGTTTTTGTGTTTCTGTTTTTGCTGTTGATCCGAATTGTTTTGCTGTTGTTGTTGCTATTCTAATATGACTTGATACCGGTACTGGTCGAGCGTGTGGGTATCATCAAAACAACGCCCAAACTCTTACTAGTGAAACTGAACCGAACGACCCTTTGAATAAATCGGAATCTCGCAGGTGTTAATGAGAAGACAAGGTAAGGCATTCACAAAATTATCTGATATTCTGAGATACAAAGGTAAATAAAAAGAGAGGTAAACTGGTGTAGAATTTCTGATCAATAAATACTATACTCTTTTCATTTTAACTTGGCCCATATTTTCGTCCATTTGCACCTATTTCACGGAGATCAGTGGCAGTATAAGGTAATGCTACGGCCCTGCATCTTCTCCACGGCACTTTCTCATGACCAGCATCTTGTTCTAGTGTTCATCAATTGCTACAGCTCAGCATTCAAGATGGAGAGATAGAGGTTTTAGGCGAAGTTAGCGTAAAATGAGCACAGAACACTACCTGGGAATGCTGAAGTTGCAGGTACAATAATTAAAGCTGAAAACTGATAAAAGATGAAATTAATCAAAGTCTGTAGTAAAAAAAAAAAAAATGAAGATATCCAGGAAATTATGAAAAAATACCATTAACCAGGACTCAGCGAATGGGAAAAGTTATCGCAGTAGATGGCAAGAAATAGGATGGGAAAAGCAATACAGAGGAACCAATGTGAGGCAAAGGTGAGTCAAGAGTGAGACCAGAGTGCAAATACAGGAGAGCCAGAATGAGCCAAGAGTGAGCACAGTAAATATAGTAGTACCAGACGAGTGGAAATACAGAGAAGTATAAGAATAGCCTAGACAGATAATAGTGTGTTAATTTAGAGGTATGACTGTGAGATAAAAACCACAAGAATTATCCCAGCGTAGGACTAGAGTGAGTCCAGTGAGCAAAGAGAGAGAGAGAGAGATATCAAATGAGCCCAGAGTGAGAACAGTGTATAAATCTAGGGGTTGAATGGAATAAAAACACAAGAATGATCATGGAGTGAGCCAAGAGCGAGCCCAGTCCTGTGTTTATGGATAGGTATGTACAGGAGGCAGGCATGTTGGTAGAGATGTAAGTAGGTAGCTTGGTGGGTAGTAGGTACGTAGGTAGGAAAGTAAGTAGGTAGGCAGGTAGGTAGCCTGGTGGTCTCATCAATAATTCAGGTGCAGCCTCCTTCTTGGCCGCTCCGTCCCGGCCTGATCCCACCACCACTGTCTCTCTCACTATCTCTAACCCTCTATCTAAAGCCCCCTCCCCCCCCTCTCTCTCTCCCTCTCCTTCTCTCTCTCAGCTGTACTTCGCTCCTTCCTTCCCATCCCTCCTCCCTCCCTCTCCCCCATCTGTATCTATACCTTACTCCCAACTTTCTTCCTCCGTCCGTCTCTCTTTCTCCCGTCTTCTTTCCAATCAACCTTCAGCTCCTCTGTTTTGCCCTCCTCCTCCTCCTCCCTCCTCGTCTCTCCTTCCCTCCAGTCCCTTTCCCTTCCTTAGTTTTTCAGCCTCTTCCTTCTGCTTTTCCTTCACATCTCTCTTTCCTCTTCTCTCTTCCTCTTACCTGTACTTCCTGTCTCTCTTTCCTTCCTTTCTATAAAAAAACATTCTATTCTTTTCTTGCCAATTTCTGTCTCCCCCCCTCCCCTCCCCTCCGTTTGTCCCTCCCTCCTCCCCTCCTTCCTGCCTCGTCTCTGTCCTCCCTCCTGTTCCATCCTTCTGTTTCTTGCTCCTCCTTCCCCCCTCCTACCCATTACCTTCTCCATTCCCCCTCTCCCTCCACTTCCTCCCAACCGTCCTTTCCTCCCCATTTTCTCCCTCTTCTTTCCCTCCCTCTGTCCCTTCTTCCCCCCCTCCCCATTCTCTTTTCTGCGTCCCTTCCTCTCCGTTAAATCCCTCCTTCCCGCTTCTTCCTCCCCATCAAATCCCTCCTTCCCGTTTCTTCTCCCCATCCATTTTCTCCCTCTCGCTCCTACCTTCGTCTACTCACTCTAACCATTTATCCCATCCTCCTCTCTCTCTCTCTCTCTCTCTCACACACACACACACACAGACACACACACAGACACACACACACACACACACACACACACAGACACACACACACACACACACACACACACACACACACACACACAGCCACCTTAGAGCCAGCGACCACACGGACCCGGGCCAGACTACCAATCACACTGGGACAAGACGGGGGGACAAAGGCTCACAGATTGCTGCAGATAGAGAGATGGCAGCCACACAGGAGGGAGAGATGGAGGCAAGATGGAGGGAAGGAGAGAAGATGGGTGGGGAAGTGATGGAGGGAAGGAGAGAAGATGGGGGGAGGAGAAAGAGAAGTGGAGAGAGGAATACCGAGACAAGGTGAGGGGGAGGGGGAGACTCACGGATTGCTTGACACAAGAGAGATGGAGAGGCAAGACAGGAGGAGGGAAGGAGAGGAGGAGGGAAGGGGAGGGAAGGGGAGGGAAGGAGAGGTGGAGAAAAGAAGAAGGAGGGGGGGAAAAGAGTGAGAGATATTGAGGTACGGGGACGAGACGAGGGGAAAAGGGTCACAGATTGCTGGAGATAGAGATAGCACTCACGCACGAACACACACACACACACACACACACACGAGAGAGAGAGAGAGAGAGAGAGAGAGGGGGGGGACACAGGGACAAGACAAGGACAAAGGCTCACAGACTGCTCAAGACAAGAAGGCGGTGACACAGGGATGGGTGGAGAGATGGAGGGAAGGTAGAAAGGTGGAGAGGTGAAGGAAAGGAGGGAAGAGAGAGAAGTTGAGATTGAGAGGAAAAAAAAAAACAGGGATGGAAGAAGAAACTAAAGAAGACTGCGACAAAACAGAGGACCAAAAAAAAAAAAAAAAAAAAAAAAAAAGGCGGTTGCATCATTCTGAAATATGGCAGGTAAACAGAGGAGAGGAAAGGGAAGACGGAGAGACGAAGGAAAGGAGGAAGAGGTGGAGAGATGGAGGAAGAGGTGGAGAGATGGAGGAAAGGAGGGAGAGGTGGAGATAAAATGAGGAAGAAGTGGATGGAAAGAGGGAGGGATGGAAGGACAGCGGGGCATGAAGGGACAAAAGGTTCACAGGTTGCTGGGGAGAGGAAAGAAGGAAAGGAGGGAGAGAGAGAAGAAGACAACGTGGGAAGGAGAGAGGGGGGAAGGGAGAGGAAGGAAGAGAAGAAGGTAGAAAAGTAGAGGATGAACAGCAAGAGGAAGACGAGGGAATAAGGAGGAAGGAGTAAGTAGTGGGAGTGGGGAAATCATCTCGCCTTCGTCTCATCTTCGACTCCCAGAAAATATACCATAATCACAGAGTACTCAATTATAAGCAGCCTCGGAAGAACCAATAAATCTGTTGCTGCTTGCTTTGAAGAGGGATGGGGATGGGGGAGGGGGAGCAGGGAGATGGAAGACAAAGGGAGGGTGAAAGGGAAAGGGGGGAAGTAGGCAGGGAGATAAAGGAGGAGGTAGAGAGGGAGAGGAGACAGACCGAAAGGGGAAGGAAAAAGAGAAACGAGGGAGGTAAGGAGGAAGTGTGGGAGAGGAGGCTGCCGGAAGAGGGAGAAAGGGAGAATGAGAATGGGAAAATGTTAGAGAGAGGGAGAATGAAGAGAAAGGCAAGAAAAGATAAGGAAATGAAATGATAAAAAAGAGGAAAGAAGAAACAGGACAGAAACGAAAAAGGAAGAAAAAGAGAAAAGATGAAGGAGGGAGGAGAAGAAGGAGGGAGGAGAAAAAGGGGATGTGAAGAAAGGGGTAGGAAACTGAGGAAGACAGAGGAAGAAGGAGCAGAGATAAGGGGGAAGGTTGGTAGGAGAACTAGAAAGGAGAGAGAGAGAGAGAAATGGTGGTGCTGTCAGTGGCAATCCGGCCCGTCCAAGTTACCCTGACAGTGCTTGTGTCCCTCCCAGCTCTCTCTCTCTCTCTCTCTCTCTCTCTCTCTCTCTCTCTCCAATGTACTCTTTCTAGACTTCCTATACGCTTCTTCCCGAGTTTTCCCTTCATGTATATACTGTTTTATTATCTCTCCAATTTATAATTTGGGTTCTGACTCTGCGTAATATTAATAACAGGGGGACGGTGGCAGTGACAAGCAGCAGCAGCAATAATAATAATAATAATAATAATAATAATAATAATACCAATAATAATAATAATAATAATAATAATAATAACGACGACGACAACAGCGACAACAAAACATCAACAACAATTCCCCCCCTTCCCTCCCCTCCCCGCCATTTCTCCCCACCCTCACTCTCCTCCCCCACCTGACCATCTTCTCACCCCTCTCCCTGATTAATGACTCCCCTCCCCCACCCTCTCTAAACGCTCTCCCCTACACACATTAATCATCTCCAAAATTCCTTTCGTTTTATTCATTCCATTTACTATTTACTCATTTAATTGCCTGGATTTTCACACACACACACACACACACACACACACACAATTCTTTTACAACGTGTTCGGTGCCGGAGTGAGTCGCCTTCAAGCGGTGGCACTAACATAACCAGGCGGATCAACTGCCTGAGTGTACAAGCGTCCCTCAGCTACTTCCCTCTCCCCCGGAATGTGGATGGTAGATTGCAGGAGGAGGAAAGTTAAGCATGCAGTCCACCGGGTTCACATTTCAGATGAACTTGGCGCCACAACAACAAACAAACCACAATAACAAACCACAACAAACATTAACAAGCAACAAAGAACAAAAAAATAAACAAGCAACAAACAACAAAGCAAGAACAAGAACGTCTCTACATGTCATCTGTTTTCTTGTTTTCGTTTTTTTTCTTGGAGGGAAGGATCTTGCGGGCTCCTTCTTCCTTGCATTAAACACACACACACACACACACACACACACACACACACACACACACATCGGAAAAGTCTGAAGGCAGTAAAAATGTTTCGTGGATCCTGGTGGTCAAGTGGGGTAAGAAGCTTTAAGTGTTCTCGTTTAAAAGATGATTGGGTTTACTCGACAAAATACTGCTCAAGGAGGAGTAACTGGTCGTCCTCGCCTTAACTACCTGGATTGAGTAGCTTGACCTGGGCCTCTAAGCTCCTAATGAGGTTCTTAAAAACTGGGTGATATACGAACGGGTTTTTTCTCTAAATAATAATAAAATAATGATAAGAACATGATGAACAGCAGCAATATAATAATGCAGTAAATGGTGATGATGATGATGATGATGATGATGACGATGACGACTGATGATAACTGATGGATGATATGATGATGATTGACGACAAGGACAACGACACTAATATTAAATAACAACAACAACAATAATAATAATAATAATAATAATATCATACCACTCTCTTCATTATATTTCTCCGGTAGCCTTCCATCACCACGTATTATCCACTGAATATAAGGCAGTCATGTTACTATAAATACTCTTAACCAAACTTTAATCACTTCCAGCTTGGTCATCAAGAACTTTACGATAAATCACTATCATAATCCTCTCATCACGGGGTCTGCAGCACAATAGCCAGACACACGGGCAGGCTGACTAACATGACAAACAAGTACGCAGACAAGATAGTTAGGTAAGCAGACAGCAGACACAGATACAACTGACGGACAAGTGAGCAGACACACAAGCTGGGCAAGCAGAAAGATTAACAAGCAGACACAAATACACCTAACACACAAGAGAGCAGCCAAACAAGATGGCCAAGCAGAAAGACTAACAAGCAGACAAAAATGCAACCGACAGACAAGAAAGCAGACACACAAGCTCAGCAAGCAGACAGACTAACAAGCAGACACTAATACAACTGACAGACAAGCAAACAGACACACAAGCTGAGCAAGCAGGAAAACTAATAAGCAGACACAAATACACCTGACAGACAAGCAAGCAGACACAAGCTGGGCAAGCTGACATAAAAAAACATGGAAACACAAATACAACCGACAGACAAGAAAGCAGACACACAAGCTGGGCAAGCAGACATACAAACAAGCAGACACAGACACAACTGACAGACACGACAGAGAAACAGACACCGCAGACACACACATGACACACACAGACAATCATTGGTGCAAAAACGACCACCTTCACATTCCATGGCGGGGGAAACGAAATTCGGTTATGTCGGGAATATTTATGCGAAATACATATTGGATCTACACCAACAAATAATGGGATGGCGCTCAAAGGTAATAGATGCAACAGAAACAACGGGAAAAATTACTTTATTATTCGCACGGCCGAACACTGGAATAAGTTGCTGGCACTACAAATACATCTAAAATTCCGTCTGCTAACTATTTCGATATCATAGTGGCCGGTTATGTGATGCTTGGCCATCCTTCTCTCTCTCTCTCTCTCTCTCTCTCTCTCTCTCTCTCTCAGCTTGCTAATCACGACCGTATTTCGTGAATATTTACTTTTCCAGAGACTACAGATCAATCAAAGACGCCATTATTCCCAAAGGAATGAAGGATGGTCTCCACACACCTAGGGTACCATCGCTTAAAAAGAAGAAAAAAAAAAATCTGTAAAACCTTGCATCTTTTGGAAACAGTGGACGAAGCGTGTGAAAATATTCTCCTGTAGCCTAAATACTCATAGCTGCATATGGCTTGTAATTTTACCAGTATGATACGAAAAACAAACTTTATGCAACATATGAAGAAAACAATTCATTCAGAATTAATTGCCTGAAGAAAAAATCCGGATTACCAACTGCGCTCAATGTGAAACCATCGATCCAGTATACGCTGACATACTTCTGTGCCAACTGCAAAGATAATAATTAACGTAACATACGGATACGAAAACATGGGATCCCAAATCTGTCGTCGGTATGGCTTTTAATTTTAACCTCGTACAACCCTTTAAAAGAACTACATACGAAAATTAAAAAGTCTCTATGTATCTACCCAAGGAACAACTGTGCCAGGTTTGAGGCAACATGGTGGAGATATAAAGGAATGACGCCAAGATTAGTGTTTGGAAGAAAGTATACAGAAGCTGAGGAAGTACCATTGTGTGGAGACCTAAAACACAGAGTATTAATTCACCTTCTTAGAAAAACACAGGAACACAGTCGTCCTTTCAAATAACCTTGGCGTTTCTTCTTTTGTTTTGACGGCTATTTTTATTCTAAGGGGATTGGTGGGGGAGAGAGAACCTTAACTTCTTCTTCCTCTTTCCTTTCGTGGTCGCTGTCAAAACTACCACAACCATCACTACCAGCCCATCATCATTTCATATCAAATCACCACCGTTGCCACAACTACAAACGGCCACCTCATACCAAATCACAACCACCAAAACTACCAACATCGTTAACTACCACCACCACTAACCACCATCACTACCAACACCACGAACCACCACAACTACCTCCACCATCACCTAACCTTACGTTGGCCAGGTAAAGTTTCCGTGTGAAGTTTTGGTGATGCTCGCTTGGTAACCTCGTAGTGGTGAAGTCTCTCGTCTCCTCTCTTCCTCTTCTCTCTCTTTTACTCTCCTCTTTAATTTCCTTCTCAAATCCTTCTCTCGTCTCCTCTCCTCCTCTTCTCTCTCTTTAACTCTCCTCTTTAATTTTCTTCTCAATTCCTTCTCTCGTTTCCTCTCCTCCTCTTCTCTCTCTTTTATTCTCCTCTTCTTTGATTTTCTTCTCAATTCCTTCTCTCTTTTCCTCTCCCCCTTCCATTTTATATTCTTTCTCTTCCTTTCTTTGTAATCTCATATGGGGATGTAGTCTCCTCTTCTCGTCTTCACTCTCTAAATTATCCTTCTCTTTATTTTCTTCTCTCTTTTCCTCTCCTACTCTCTTCTCATCGTCTCAATTCTTATATTCTTATCTCTCTTTTCCTCTCTTCTCTCTCTCTCTCTCTCATTATCTCCTGTTTCCTTTCTCTTCCATTCTCACCCCCACTGTTCTCTTCCGCCCTTTTTTCCTTTCACCTCTTACTGTTTCCATTCTCCTCTCGTCCCCTCTACTTCACTCCTCTTCCCCTGTATGTATGCATATGCATGTACTGTATGTACCATCTATATATCTGTTTCGGATATAACTCTCCATCTATTCCTGATACACATCTTCCTCCATCCCTCCCTTCTTTCCTTCTACTGTGACTTCTTTTGCCTCTTCTCCCTCATTCTCTACGTCTCTCCCAGCCTCCCTCTCTCCCTTCTACAAAATTTACTCCATCGACTTTTTCTCCTTACCTCAAAAGAAAAATAACGAAAAAAGTAAAGCTGGTCATGATTCTCTTTCGCTGTTCTTACCACATGCCAAACTCCCACCCACAACATACCTGGAAAGAGAAAGAAGGGTGAGTTTGGAAATGTAAGAAAATAATAATAATAATAATAATAATAACAATAACGTAATGGCGAACTAACACTCCTAAATTCTTTGACTGCTAGGATTTCTCTTAGCTAAATAAAGCTGCTTAGGAGGGGGGTTCAAGAAAGATGGGGTAAAAAGGTGGGGTTAAGAGTGGGGCGAGGTCAGTAAGTGGGAGCATGAAGGGGTGAGGTCAAGAGGGAGGTGATGGCAAGAGGGAGGTGGTGTCAAGAGGGGGGGTGGGGTCAAGAGGGAGGTGAGGTCATGAAGGAGATGGAGTCAAGAGGGAGGCGGCGTCAAGAGGGAGGTGAGGTCATGAAGGAGATGGGGTCAAGAGGGAGGTGGGGTCAAGAGGGAGGTGGGGTCAAGGAGGAGGTGGTGTCGAGGGAGGTGGTGTCGAGGGAGGTGGTGTCAAGAGGGAGGTGGTGTCATAAGGGAGGTGGGGTTAAGGAGATAGTGGGGTCAAGGGTAGTGTTCAGTATCAAGGGGTCAGGTGTCAAAGGCAGGCATGAAAGCAGGTAGGCAGGAAGCAGGTTACAGACAGGTGTGGCAAAGGTTGGCAGGAAATAGGTAGACAATCTGGGAGGGAAGTAATTGGTAGACAGTTTGGGATGCAGGAAATTAAGCTGGAAGATAGGTAAGCAATTAACAGGATACTTAGATAAACAGGTAATTTGATAGGCTAGCAATTATATAAACAGGTAAGTAGCAAACAAGGAAGTATCTGACAGGTACCGTAAATAAAACACGTAGGCAATAAAATACAGGTAAATAAGGGGCGAGTGGCACCCGTCTGGCAACAAACTTTCATCTCTTTTCTGTCCAACTCGCTTATGCAAGAGTTAGGCGTTACTCCTAGTCCATCATGTATGCAACAGGTCAACTCTGGAACTGTCGTCTTTTGTCTGTATTTCCAACTGCCTATGGTCTCCAGTCTTTCAAACGCAGTGTGTCCAGGCATCTCGAAATGAACGGATCTTGAATTTGGCTCTCGTTTGCATTTTTTTTTTTTCTTGGAAGGAATAGTTTGCGGGCTCCTGGCCTTTGGTTCCTTCTTCCTTGCATAAAAAAAAAAAAAAGTCAAAACAGGTAGGCAATTGTTAAACAAGTACAAAATTACTGGAGATAAACAGGTAAATGAGCAGGAAAACTGGACGGTAATTAGACACACAGGTAGGGAAATAAAAAGGTACACAGGCGGCCAATCAGACAGGTAGGCAGGTAATAACACAGACAGACAAGTCGGCAGACAGGTAGGCAACTCAGCAGACACAGACGCTAAATTACGGCAGATGGATAGATAAGGGAACAAGTAGGCAACCAGACAAGCAGGCAGTTAGACATACAGGTAGGTAATCAGACAGGTAAATGGTCTAAGCAAATATGGGGGCAATTAGGCAGGCATAGACAAGAAAAATTACATGCAGACAAACAAATAGAAAAACAGGTCGTCAGTCTGTAAATACCTGGGCTGAGAGTCAGGCAGGTAGATAGATAAGAAGGAGTCAGAGAAACGATAGATAGATAGATATAGGCACCCTCAAAATATGGAGAGAAAATGTGGAGAGAAAATGTGGAGAGGGCTTTCCTTCGCCGTGGGAGGGAGAGACAGAGGGCGTGGGCGAAGGAAGGGAGAAAATAATGGACGAAGCAGGAGAGGGGAGATAAGATGAATGGGAGAACGAAATGACGGATAAAAGGATGAGCGAGAAAGTGTGAGAAAGAGGGAATAATAAAGTGAATGTAAGTAACAATAAAGTGAGGCTATTTTGTAACTCCACTCCCATGAGGTCTTTTATCATTATTTTTTTCTGCCTAGTGGTCAGAGGTGTCGCTTACTGTGTGAAATACCGCAAGTTCGATCCGATGTTTGGGCAGGGAACAGTTTAATGAACCGACATTAGTATTAAAAAAAAAAAAAAAAAAAAAAATCTTCCGCAAAACCCGTCAAAATAATAAAAATCCGCTACTATCAATGCACTATATATACCTGAAAGTGACAGATCTAGCATGTATTCAATATCGACGGTGGGTACTGGTGCCGAAGTGGTGACAGAGTGTATAAATTGCAGGATAGGACTGCTGGGCCTAAGGGAACGGGCTGTTTTAATCCTATGCCCAGAGTCTGACACACACGAAAACAAAAACATGGCTTAATGCAGGTAATGACATTTTTCGCTTGTCTGGATATCAATACCGTAATGCGTAACAAAAACTACTACTACACTACAACTACCACCACCACCACCACTACCACCGTCACCACAATCGCTACCATCAGCCTCATCATTACGTCCTCGTTTTCTGCAGCAGCATCCCTAGCTCATCAAGGGGTAACTTCGGCGTATTCTCCACCGATGGCTCGAACAAAGGGCTTTCACAACTTGCTCCCTCAACCTCCCCGCCTCTGTGGCCCGCCTGGCAACCTGATACATCCCACACCACCAAGTTTATTAGCCTCTGCTTCCAATACCTCACCTACACGCCTCCAACACCTCACCTACACGCCTCCAACACCTCACCTACCCATCTCCAATACCTAACCTCAACTTTGCATCATCCACCCTTCTTCCTTTACAGCATCATGATGGACATTGTATATTATTCTATTATTATCACAAGTTCCATCTTCAATACCTCCCACCCCCCCTCTCTCTCTCTGACTCCCACATTCTTCCCTCCCACACCCTCTCTGTCACTCTCCCTTTACACTCCCTTCTTCACGCCCTTTCATATTCTGGGCGACAATACTCCCTCTCTCCCTCCCTCTCCCCTCCTTCTCCCCGTCCTCCCTCTCTCCTTCCCTCTCCCTCCTTCTCCCCGTCCTCCCTCTCTCCCTCCCTCCCCTCCTCCCACTCACTCACTCTTTCTCCCTCCCACTCCAACCTATTTTTGGCTCAAACTTAACCCCATCTCTCTCTCTCTCTCTCTCTCTCTCTCTTAACCTTCATACCTATAAATCTTCCTCTATTTCCCTCTTCCTCTCCCCCTCCCTTCCATCATACTTCTCTCACCTCTCTTCCTCAATTTACTCCTTTTTCTACTACTTCTCCTATGTCTATAACCTTTTCAGTATGACGAGAATTTATACATTTTGTACACACACACACACACACACACACACACACACACACACACACACACACACACACACACACAACTATTTAATTTTGGAGAGAATCGCGTAGGGTGGAAGTTAAAAATAATCTCCCTTTACCATTTCAACACGGCGAAATTTTTCATATTTCATTAATGCTATAACCCAGACGATTTCCTTCAGCTTGGGGGATTATTTTTCGTAGTGAAGGGATTTACCTGCTCTTTCCAAAATCCCTTTCCATTTTAAACTTATTTTTTTTTTTGTCAATCTGCTTATCTTGTCCTCTTTTCTTCACCTCTTCTTTCTGGTTTCTTCGCCTCTTCTTCCTCTTTTCTTCGCCTCTTCTTCCTCTTTTCTTCGCCTCTTCTTCCTCTTTTCTTCCCCTATTCCTCTTGTATTAAACTTCTGGGTCGTTAGTCAAACGGAAAGAAAAAATATATTATTGGAGTGATTGGGTTGTCTTTATTAATCTCTATCTTGTTCTCTCTCTTCATCGTCTCCTTTCCCCTCTCCCTTCCTTACACCAACGTTACCGACTGTGTGTGTGTGTGTGTGTGTGTGTGTGTGTGTGTGTGTGTGTGTGTGTGTGTGTGTGTGTGTGTGTGTGTGTGTGTGTGTGTGTGTGTGTGTGTGTGTGTGTGTGTGTGTGTGTGTGTGTGCGTATCTAACTCAAGTAGTACGCAAGAAAAGGGGAAATAATGAATGAGTTATATTTCTGTCTGTAACAGTAATTCTTCCCAGGATCTTCTTTTTTCTTTTATAACATTAAAAAAAATCTGGGGGAGGAGCGAAGAATGTCTAAAACTAATACGGGAATGATAGAACTCTGTCTCAAAACAACTTTTAGCCGAATGAAAAGATAGAAGAACGCTTAAAAACAACCGTGGTCCGGGAGGGAGAAAGGAATATCTAAAAAAAAAAACAAATTAAGGAAAAGCAAAGACAAATACCTCCAATGCACTGTGTACTTCTTAAGCTGTATAGATTTACTTCTTTATACTATACTAATAAAAACAAAAGGCGTAGGAGAAGGTATACAAGGGGAGGTATGGAAGAAGAGGTACCGGTATACAAGTGGAGGTATGGACGAGGAGGTATACAAGAGGAAGTATAGAAGAAGAGGTATACAAGAGATATGGAAGAGGAGAGGATGAAGTTTACAAGGGGAGGTATACAAGAGGAGGTATGGAAGAAGAGGTATACAAGAGGAGGTATGGAGAAGAGGTATACAAGAGGAGGTATGAAAGAAGAGGTGGCGGTGGTGCAAAAAAAAAAAAAAATAGTTCGTAAGAAAAAATAAATAAATAAATATAGACATGGAGACAGGTCAACACGAACCCAGCCAAAAATAATGTATACAAAAACTAGGGAAATACAACTAAATAAATACACAGAGAACGATACTGAGGAATATTTTTAAGGGCTTTAGATACAGGTTCAATTTTTCAGGTCGGAAAAAGGAAAGACATTTTTGCAACAGCTGCACGTAAATATAAGAAAATGAAGGCCATGGAGAAAACGGCAGATAGGAAGGCAGCCAAAGACGCAGGTAGACAGTACGAGAAGACAGGTGGGTAAAAGGATAGGTAGATAGGCAGGTAGGATAGGTAGACAGGTTAGGTATGTTGGCCGGAAGGAAGGTAGGCAAACCGGAAGATAGGTAAGTAAGGAGGTAGGCAGAGAGGCAGGCGGGCAGGTAGGTAAGAAGGTAGGTAGGTAGGTAGGCAGGTGAGGAGGATGAAAGCAAATGAATAGGCAGTAGGATGAGAGGCAGGTAGACAGGCAGTAAGAGGATTGCTAGGTACGCAGGTAGGACAGGTGGTCACGTATGATAGTATTAAAGACAGCAAAGTGGACCTAATGATGGGCAGTGTGTGGGCAGGAGAGCAGACAGCCTCAGGTACTATGCAAACATGGAAAGAAAGACAGACAAAAAGGTAAAAATAAACGAATATAGAAAAGAATGGAGACAGGCAGACAAACAGACAGACAAACAGCACCCAGACACAGGCAAACAAGAGAGAGAGAGAGAGAGAGAGAGAGAGAGAGAGAGAGAATGAGGCATGGCAGGCTGGGGACTATCCTAACTTTAACCCAACTAGCAATATCAACAAAACAACAACAACAACACAGACATGACCTTTTCCACTAGATGATGATATGTGACCTTACTTTATATTTTACTTTACAGCCACGCAATTGGAACAGTGGGACGTGGGAAGTGGTGTGGGAGGTGTGGCGGAGGTGAGGGGGAGGTGTGAGAGAGAGGTGGATGTGTGGATGAGATGTGGGGGAGGTGCTAGGAGAGGTGGATGTGTGGGGTAGATGTAGGGGCAGTGCTGGGAGAGGTGGATGTGTGGGTAAGGTGTGGGGGTGGTGCTGGGAGAGGAGGATGTGTGGGGGAGATGTAGGGATGGTATTGGAAGAAGTGTATGTGTGGGGGAGATGTCGGGATGGTGTTGAGAGAGGTGGATGTGCGGGAGAGGTGTGGGGGTGGTGTTTGGAGAGGTGGATGTGTGGGAGAGGTGTGGGGGTGGTGTGGGAAGGTGCGGGGGAGATGTCGTGGAAGTGTGGGGGTATGTGTGGGGGTATGTGTGGCGGCAATGTGGTGGTGTGGTAGTGTGGGGGAGGCGGGGTGAAGGTGGAAGTCTGAATGTGCAGGGATAAGTGGGTGACGTGTGGGATGTGGTGTGGTGGAGGTAGGAGTATGGTGGAAGTACATGGGGAAATGAGGGGAGATGGGGTACAGATATGTGGTGGGGGTGAGACGAGGTGGTGGGGGTGAGGAAAGTGTGGAAACAATGTGATCCTAAGTTATATTTTACCGAGAAAACAAAATATCCAGGATGTTGAAATGGGATACGCTGTGGAGACTGTAGATGTGGGAGAGGTGGGGATGATGGGATGGAGGTGTGTGGAGGTCTGGTGGTGGTGTGGTCTGTGTGGAGGAAAAGGTGTGAACGTGTGGTCTGTGAGGGGAAGGTGTGGAGCTGTGGAGGAGGTGTGGTCTGTCTGGGGAAGGTGTGGAGGTGGTATGGTTTGTGTGGAGATGGTGTGGAGGTGGTGTGGTTTGTGTGGTGTGGAGGTGGTGTGGCTTGTGTGGTGTGGAGGTGGTGTGGCTTGTGTGGTGTGGAGGTGGTGTGGCTTGTGTGGTGTGGAGGTGGTGTGGCTTGTGTGGTGTGGAGGTGGTGTGGCTTGTGTGGAGGTGATGTGGTATGCGTGAAGAAGGTGTGGAGGTGGTGTATTTTGTATGGAGAAGGTGTGGAGGTGGTGTGGTTTGTGTGGAGAAGGTTTGGAGGTGGTGTGGTTTGTGCGGAGAAGGTGTGGAGGTGGTGTGGTTTGTGCGGAGAAGATGTGGAGGTGGTGTGGTTTGTGTGAAGGTGTGAAGGTGGTGTGGCTTGTGTGGGGATCTGGAGGTGATGTGGTTTGTGTGGACAAGGAGTGGTGGTGGTGTAGTTTGTGTGAAGGTGTAGGGGTGGTGCGGCTTGTGTGGGGGTCTGGAGGTGATGTGGTTTGTGTGGAGGCGTGGTGGTGGTGTGGTTTGTATGGAGGTGTGGTAGTGGTGCGGTTTGTGTGGTGAAGGTGTGGAAAGGTGTGAGAGTGAAGGGGAGGCTTAACAGATGTGAGGGAGGTGTGAGATAAGGGTACGTATAAATCATAAAGGGAGATGTAAGGGAGAAGAAAGGCTGCGTAACAAGTGTGGGGGAGGTGAGAGAGACAAGGGGAGGTGTGAGAAATTAGGGAATGTGTGAGAGATAAAGTGAGGTGTGAGAGACAGGGGGATGTGTGAGAGGTAAGGGAAGGTGTGAGAGTGTTAAGAGAAAAAGATGGACTGCGTGGACTGCGAAGACGAAGGTGCGTGGGTGTAAACAGAAGGGCATGGCAGGAAAGCAGATCTGGAAAACAAGCTAAAAATGGAAGTGAGTAGGTGGGAGAGAGGGAAGAGATGGACTGTGAGTGGGAGGGAGATAGAGAGAGAAGGCGGAGTGTGGGTGGGAGGATGGGAGGGAGGAGAGGAAGTGTGGGTGGAAGGGAGGGAGAGAGGAGGGGAAGTATGGGTGGGAGGAAGGGAGGAGAGGGAATGTGGGATGAAAGGAGAAAGCAAGCGAAGTGTTGGAGGGGAAGGCGGTGGGAGTGTTGAAGGGAGGGGATACTGGGAGGGAGGGAGGAGGAGTACGGGAGGCAGTAAGAGGATCAGATGACCGAGGAGGAGGAGGAGGAGGAGGAGGAGGAAACAAAAATAGAAAAACACAGGAAGACATTTCATCACATGACGAGGGAAAATTATGAACAAGCGAAAATAGAAAACAGAAAAAGGGAAACATGACAATAGGAGGATGAGGAGGAGGAGGAAGAGGAGGAAGAAGACGAGGAGGAAGAAGAAGGAAGAAGGGTGGATCTAATCTCCCCGTTATAGGGTTCTGGCCTCACGCTCCAATACTGAAATTAAAGCTAAAATCCAGTCGGGGAGGCGTGGAGGGAGGAGGGGGAGAGACGGGGAAGAGGAAAGGGAGAGAAAGGGATGAGGAAGGGGACAGAAGAAAAGAAGGAAGGGAGGTGGCAAGGGAGGTAGGGGGAGGAGGAGGCAAGGAGGAAGAAAATAAGAAAGGGAACAGAGGGGATGCAAGGTGGGAGGAAGGGGAGAAAAAAAAGGAGAAAGGTGGTAGGTAGGGAGGAGACAGAAGGAAACCAAGTGTTACATAGGAAGAAAAGGAGGGAGAAGGGAAATGGGAGAAGAGGAAAATGGAGAAAGAGGAAAAAAACATGGTGGTAGGGATGGCTGAGAAGATGAGAGATGGAAAGATGAAGGAAGAAGTGACCAGGAGGAGGAAAGGGAGAGGGAAACAGAGGAATGGCGAAAAGGAAGACGGGGAAAAAAGAAAGAGGGTGCGGACCAGGAAGGAGAAAAGAAAGAGAAAAAAGAAAGATGGTGGGAACAAGAAAGAAAGAAAGATGGGAGAGGGGAAGGAGGAGGAGGAGGAAGGAAAGAAGGAAACGAACTGGGGAGAAAGTGAATGAAGGGAGGAAAAGATAAGAATAAAAGCATGAATCATAGACGGATGACTGAAGTAAAGAGAGAAGGAAAGAGGAAAGGGAGGGAGGGAAAAGGGAGAAAAAGAAACGAGAAAAACGGGGAGAATGAAGGGAGGAGAGGAAAGGGTTGAGGGGAGGGGGAAGATTGAGGAAGATAAGTAGAAATCAATGGAGGAAGAATGGAGGGAGTGAAGGAAGGAGGAAGGAGAAAGGAAGGAGGCCAAGAATGAATTAAGGTATAAATAAAGAAGAATGGACTGAACGAAAAGGAACTGAATGAAAAACGGAAGGAGAGAAAGAATGAAAGCAAGAAAGAACAAAGAAAAAGGAGGAGGAGGAGGAGGAGGAGGAGGAGATAATGGAATAAAAAGTAAGAAAAGGAAAAAGGAAGGAAGGAAGAAAAACAAACGGAAGGAAAGACGGGGGGAAGAAAGGAAAAAGAGACGAAGAAGGGAGAGAGGGGATAGAGAAGAGAGACGCAAGTCAAAGATCAGCAGTAAAGAGGAGGAATAAGGAATATGGATGGAAAAAAATAAAGACGAAGACAGAAGAAACGAAAAACGAACAGAAGGAAGTAAAGGAAAGATGTAATGGAAAGAGAAAGAGAGAGAGAGAGAGAGAGAGAGAGAGAGAGAGAGAGAGAGAGAGAGAGAGAGAGAGGGACGGGAAGGGAGGGAGGGAAGAGAGAATGGTAGAGTGAGCAGAGAGTATTAAGTGAATTAGGGAAGGGATAGTGAGAGAGAGAGAGAGAGAGAGAGAGAGAGAGAGAGAGAGAGAGAGAGAGAGAGAGAGAGAGAGAGAGAATAAAGAGTTAAAGGGAAAAGAGAGAAGGAGAGATGAGGACAAAGAACAGAATAGAAAGATAAGCCTCTCTCTCTCTCTCTCTCTCTCTCTCTCTCTCTCTCTCTCAGTCAAGGAGCTAATCCGATTATTGTCCCCGAACTCCACAAAATATAACACGAAAAACGCTTTATTATAGACGCCCATCTCTCTCTCTCTCTCTCTCGCTCACACACACACACACACACACACACACACACACACACACACACACACACACACATCTCCCTTATTCCTTACAGATTTTCCACCTTCATCGTCTTCATTGCCTCCCTGTAACCAAATTTCTTATCCCGGAGGTCAGTCGATCTTTAATATGAAAATTGTCTTCAACCCCTTCAGTCCAAGTACGTGTTTATTCTTTCTCCCTCCAGACGATTTTTCTCAGCTCAGGGAAGATGTCTCGCATGGATGAGGTTAATAAGGTTTTTGTCCAATCATTACATTTCCAAAACTCAAAGAAAAAAGTCTGCCTATAAGAAACTGAGAAAATGAAAAAATTAATCCTCGAGGTAATGAGTAAAGAATCTGGTCTCCAATTTTGATGCTTTATTCCTGTCACTTTATTTTATTTGCCCCAGAGAAGCTTCAATAAAGTTAAAAAGCCTGCTCGATCAGCTTTTGGATTTACTGAGGACTTGTATCTTATTCCGGTTTTATTCTATGTAAAGCCAGACGATTTTATTCAGCTTGAAGAAAGGAACTGTCAGACCTTCTCCTTATTTTACTTTTGCTATCTCCACAAGGTATTTATTGGCTGAGAGAGAGAGAGAGAGAGAGAGAGTGTGTGTGTGTGTGTGTGTGTGTGTGTGTGTGTGTGTGTGTGTGTGTGTCATGGTACTGAAACAGACAACCCCTTCAGTACGATGGTTTTTATTTACGCTTCAATATTACTACATACAGGCTATTTCATTCCCAGGATACACTTCGAACCGAGGAATTAAAATACATCTCCCTCACTATAAAAAAAAATCAAATAAAAAATAAGACAGCCAAGTGATTGCAAAGACTATCAGAGGCGTCATCGTCCTGAACGGGTTAAGGCTCTACCATCACCACTACTCATCTCCACTCATCTCACACCGCCAACCCAAGCAGCGCTCCCTCATGTCCTCTCTCCTTCTGTCTCGTCCTTCATCGCGTGGGAAATAAAACTGACAAACTCGGAAACACAATGAGGAAAAATAAATAAATAAAGGAGTTCCGTATCGGTCCTTAAAATTCTTTCGGGAAATAAAGGAAAACTAAATACCGTAATATAAATAAAAAAAAGCCCAGATGTGGAATAATAAAGGAAATAAATAAAATAATGGCCAAAGTAGGGAAACAAGCATAAAAGTACCGGATGCAGGTTCTTTTTCGGTTCCTCGATTATTGGCCTTGGTGAGGTATTGTGTGATAGTGACTGTATATAGTGGAGTATGGGCGGGTGGTACAGTGTGGTGTGGTGTGAAAGGGTGGTACGGTGTGGTGTGGTGTGAGAGGGTGGTACGGTGTGGTGTGGTGTGAGAGGGTGGTACGGTGTGGTGTGGTGTGAGAGGGTGGTACAGTGTGGTGTGGTGTGAGAGGGTGGTACGGTGTGGTGTGGTGTGAGAGGGTGGTACGGTGTGATGTGGTGTTGTGAAAGGGTGGTACGGTGTGGTGTGGTGTTGTGAGAGGGTGGTACGGTGTGATGTGGTGTGGTGTGAGAGGGTGGTACGGTGTGATGTGGTGTGGTGTGAGAGGGTGGTACGGTGTGGTGTGGTGTGGTGTGAGAGGGTGATGTGGTGTGATGTGATAGGCTGGTTCGGTGTGGTGTGGTGTGGTTTTAGAGGGTGGCGTGGCGTGGCGTGGCGAGTGACATGACTTTGATAAAAATGCTAAAATCTACGGAACTTAAGGATCTCGCGTCTGAAAATCATTAATAAGAGACAGACGGAAGGAGCTACGGTACTCAAAGGGATACTTTCGCCTATATATATCAGGCCAGGAATAGGGTACAGTATAACCATATGGAAAAAAAAAAAAACTTTGAACTAATAAGAAAAAGTAAGGCCAAAAAATGTTTAAAATAGAGCTAAAGATAAATTTCAGAAGTACTAAAAGTTATTAAAATGCACTACATATATTTAAAATAGGGAAAAAAATCATTACAAAATAAGGAGACAAAATCAGACATAAGAAAGAAAAATAATAGAATGCAGAGTCTAAGAAACTACGATAAAAAAGATAAACAGAAAAAAACATAAACCAACAGATATTACAATGCAAAAAAAAAAATAAATAAATAAAGACGAAACCACAGAAAAAAATATGAAAATAAACAGCACGAAAAACGATACCTGAGAAAATATGATCAACTATTACGTAAAGAAAAACAGACACTGCAAAATATATACACATCCCTGGAAATAAAAATATGATCAGATGCGACGAAATCCAGAAAAAAAAATATTAAAGTGAAAAATATAAAGTGGAAAAAGTAAAGCGGAAGGAGACCTGACTTTACGACATCATTCCTTTCTCGTAAAACCTCGTTCTTCAGTCAGGAGTTCACGGACCCTGCCCCCCCCCCCTCCCTCACTCCACCGGAACCCCCCCTTCTTCCTGTCCCCCCCCTTCTCTCTCTCTCTCTCTCTCTCTCTCTCTCTCTCTCTCAACCTATCGCCCCCATCTTCCTGTCCTCCTCCTTTCTTCTTCTCCTCTTCCTTACATTTATTTCCCCCTCTTCCCTCTTCCCGCTCTTTTTTCTCCTAATTCCCTCCCCTCCCTCTTTCCTTCTCCCCCATTACTCTCCATTCCCCTAGTAATCTACTTTCCATCCATCTCCTTTCTTCTCCCTTCACCCCTTTTTTACGCCTCCCCTTCCCTCTCCACTTCCCCCTCGTCCTTCCATCCTCTTCCCCCATTTCCTCACTTCTACTCACTCCACACTCCCCTCCATGCTTCATCTTTGGGATCGTACGGAGATGTAATATAATAATAATAAATAATAATAATAATAATAATAATAATTATGATAATAATCAATGAATGACACCGTATGATGCTGATGTAGGAACAGAACTTAAACCTTTCTTTCCGGTGACGCGGTTTTCATAGTTTATCCTTGCTTCTGCCGCATAATCTTAATGTATTCGAGGAAGCAACCAAGAAATGATGAGGTTAAAGAAGCACTTATCTCACTTCTCCAATTTGAAAATCCAATCCAAAGGTAAAACAAATCAACTGGAAGTAGCAAGGGCAAATAAAAAATAGTAATCATCGTGAAGAGATTAAAGGGAAGTAAATCCGCTTTAAAATTCGCAGATCACAAGGGCTTTTATCCATATGTATTAAAGGACAGTGCGACAGTTGATAAATACCTACTTCATAACAGAAAGGTTATGATAATAGTCACAAAATCAGACATGTGTTTCCATTCAAATGAAGCGAATTATATTTTCTGCAAGAGATAAAGAAAAAAAACAAATATAAAAATAAACATAGATAAGGACTTGCAATGTGATAAACTGAGATACGATACTTTCTGCCGTACATTTACCTTTTAATCCCTCGGGGGCGGCCACATTTGTCCCGAAACATGTGATCGACAGGATGAAACGAAGCACCGAGTTAGAGCAGCTGCAGAATCCGAGTCTAAACGCGGGACAGACCCCGGAGCCTCGTTTCCTCTTGTCGATCACATGTTTGGGGCAAGTGTGGCCGAAAAATACGGAATCTGATTTATAGTGCTCTCTCTCTCTCTCTCTCTCTGCTTCAACAGGAAAAACTAATAGGGGAGGAGTTTTTTTTTCTTTATCGTATGGTACCGAACTTTTTAATTTTACGGTTGAATTCTAAGTGGCTTTGAACATTACGTAACAGCTCTTCCTTAGCGACTTAGTCAACACAATACACCTCAAATCCTCTTGTATGTTAGTCAGGGAAACTACGTCGATATTAAAATGATATAAAGACCATTCAAAGGAACATAAAGGTATTAACTGCAGAATAAATCGCTAAGGAAGAAATGTTACGGGCATAAACCTTCCGATGCCACTTAGGAACAATATCATAGTCCACACAACACCCTATAAAAGTCCCGGAAGAAAGCATAATAAATAACAGTTCCGTTGCTGTTTGTCTTTTTTAGCACAACTTCTCTCTACTTCTTTCTTTCTCTCCCTCTATTTCCCCTCAATCTCTCTTACTCCCTCCCCCTTTCTCGTTTTCCTTCTTCCTCTTCCTCTTTCTCCCCTCTCCCTTTCCTTCTCTCCCTCCCATCTCTCTCTTATATCCCTTTCCTCCCCCCCCCCCTTTCTCGCCCTCTCCCTTTCTCTTTCTCCTTCCACTTCCTCCCCTCCCCTACATCCCTTTCCTCTTCCTCCCCTCCCTTCCTTCCCTATCCTCCCCTCTCCTTTCCCTCTCCTCCCTCCCTTCCCTCTCCTACATCCCCATCCTCTTCCTCCCCTCTCCTTTCCCCCCCCTCCCTTCCTTCCCTATCATCCATCCCCTTCCTCTTCCTCCCCTCTCCTCCCTCCCTTGCGTCTCCTACATCCCCTTCCTCTTCTCCTCCCTCTCTCGCCCTTTCCCTTTCTCCTCCTCCACCTCCTTCCCTCGCCCTTTCCTTCCATTCCTCCCTACCTCGTCTCCACCACCTCGCTCGCCCTCTCCCCCCCTCCTCCTCCTTCCTCTTCCTCCCCTCTCCTTTCCCTCCATCCCTCCCTTCCCCTCCTCCTCCCCACCCAAAAGCGTTTTATTATGGTCGTTTTACTTCTGTGTTTCATCAAGTGGGTTTACTGTTTTATTAAGTGTTTCATTAGGTGTGTGAGTGGGAAGGCGGGGGTTTTATTGGTGTTTAAGTGTCTGGGGTTATTGCAAGGGTTGTCTGGGGTTATTGCAAGGGGTGTCTGGGGTTATTGCAAGGGGTGTCGGGGGTTATTGCAAGGGGTGTCTGGGGTTATTGCAAGGGGTGTCTGGGGTTATTGAAAGGGGTGTCGGGGGTTATTGCAAGGGGTGTCGGGGGTTACTGCAAGGGGTGTCTGAGGTTATTGCAATGGGTGTCTGGGGTTATTGCAAGGGGTGTCTGGGGTTATTGCAAGGGGTGTCTGGGGTTATTGCAAGGGGTGTCGGGGGTTATTGCAAGGGGCGTCGGGGGTTATTGCATGAGTCACTGCAAGGAAAGACGGGGTATTGCACTGACAGACTGCTCACTTTCAATTCAACTCTCCCAGTCTCACTCACTCTGTCACTCTCACTCTCTTATTATCCTGTCTGACTGGCTATCTCACTGATCCCATTTTGCTCCCGCATGCGTGCCGGCATACTGACACTTATGCTTGCCCTTTCACTCACTCACTCTCTCTCTCTCTCTCTCTCTCTCTCACACACACACACACACACACACACACACACACACACACACACACAGAAACATTACCATCATCCTTTCGTCCCCTTGCATGTTATTAAAAGTAATATCGTCTCTCTCTCTCTCTCTCTCTCTCTCTCTCTATCGAGTTTAGACTAAGAGGACGCTGGCGAGGGGGGCCTTTAAGCGGTGGTACTGACATGGCAGGGTGGCTCCGCTGCCTGGATGTGCAAACGCTCCCCAACTCCCTTCCTATCCCTTGAATGGAGGATGGTGGACTGCAGGAGAGGGGCAACCGGCAACCTCAGCCTTCAGTCTTATGGCCTCACATTTCAGGTGAACCACAGATTACAACAGCGAACAACAAAAATAACAACTACTACTTCTACGACAATACTACTACTACTACTACTACTACTACTACTATTATACTTCAACTACAGGCGATACTACTACTACTAATACTAATACTATCCCCCCCCCCCACACATACTAAACTCATTGATCAAGTCCACGCCCACGTACCTAACACAACCCCCGTCAAGTTCACAAAACCATCAATGTCCTGACTGACGCCGATCCTGTGGGGCATGACCACGACAAAAGGCACGTCCATGTATTTATCCTTACTCAGCAACGACCCCGCTTCCCTAAACAAACCCTTTAGAACGACATTTTCGTACGGTATTTTATTCCGGATATAGTCGGACACTTTTTATTCAGCTCAAGAGGAACCTCTGTGAAAAAAAAAAATCCATTAATTTCCTCACTGCGATGAGGAAAAGAACTATTGTATGTATGAGATGGAAGGACAAAATGAAAAAAAAAAATACAGAAGAGAAGTTACAGGAGAATGAGAGAGATCAAGAACGAGACTATGGAACGGAATGACAAGGAATACATAAAAATGCAATAACTGTAGGTAGAAGAGAAGATGATGGGAAAACAAGGAGATAAATATTAAGTACAAGGTGGAATTATAGAACCTGAAAAGTACAAAGGAATTTAGGAGTTGATGGAAGAAGAAGGATGAGAAGACCAAAGATGAACGAATACAAACAAGAATAATGAAGAAAAAAAGCACAAGAGGAAGGGGAGACCAAGAAGAAAGAACAGACAGACAATAAGAAAAATGTAGAAACTAGAGGGGCACTCAGTGGAATGCATCTCTCCGACATGGGCAACGTAATTTCCAAATCACTCTTCATAATGGGTTAGGTTTCCTCGTCACTAATTAGGGTTTCGAAAAGGGTGTTTTCTGGATGCAGAATCTGTACTACGATCCAAGTTGGTCCTAAAAGTTGATAGATTTTTCCATGGAACATGGGCTATCTCCCCACCAAATTTGGTCCAAATCTCTCTTCTAGGTTTTGAGTTCTGCTAACTGATAAGCAAAACTATCAAACATCGGTCCCAAACTATATCGCTTGTTCCTTGGGACATGGGTTATCTACCCACCAAAGTTGGTCCAAATCTCTCTCTTAGTTCTTGAGTAATCCTGCTAACAGGCAAACTAACAAACAAACAAACAGGGGTGAAAACATATTTTCCTTGTCCGAGAGAAAAACTGAAAAGAGAAATTGAGACAATAATAACGAAATGAAGACAGAGGAGACGGACGACATAAAGTGAGAATGAGAATAAAAACGCCACGATGGAAGAATGACGAGGAGATGACCGAGAAAGAAGAGGATTATAAAAGGAAGGAGGAGATATATAAGCCAAGCTGATGGGAGAACAAGACAAGACAAGGCGCGGAAGGAAGTTCAATATAATCTGAAAAAGGATTACAAAACCAAAGATGATGGAAGAAGGAAGAGACGAATAACTGAGACAAAAATGGAAGTAGCTATACATGGAAAAAGATGGCAAAAAGTGTAAAGAAAATGAACTTGATGGAAGAATGAGGAGAAGACGAAGAACAAGATGGAGAATGAGGAGAAGAAAATGGAGAATGAGGAAGGGGAGACAAAGACAAGATGGAGAATGAGGAGGAGGAGATCAAGAGGAGGAGGAGATCAAGACAATATGGAGAACGAGGAGGGGCAGACCAAGAACAAGATTGGAATGATAAAAATGAGACTAAGATAAAATAAAGGATGAAAAACGATTGAGAAAAGATGACAGAATACCGTAATAAAGGAAGAAAAAAAAAGAATGGAGAGAGAGAGAGAGAGAGAGAGAGAGAGAGAGAGAGAGAGAGAGAGAGGGAGAGAGAGGGAGAGAGAGAGAAATAATAGCAAAATGATGGGAGAATGTAGAGGGGGACACCCAGAAGCAAGTGGATTATAAAATGAACGATGATGGGAGCATGAGGAGAGGAAGACCAAGAATGATATGGACGATTAAATGAAGATGAGAAAATATAAAAAGTGCGATAATGAGGGAACAAGGAGAGTAATAATATGAAAGAGACGGAGAGATAAAGTTAATAAAGATATACTGTAAAGATGAGAGAGAGAGAGAGAGAGAGAGAGAGAGAGAGAGAGAGCAAATATACCATAAAGTGAGAATAAGGAGAGGCAGACCAAGAACGAGACGGAGACATAATGAGTCATGGTAACACAGAGATGACAGTAAAACAGGGAGAGGGAGACCCAGGAATGATTTGGACTGAAAAAATTAATGAAGTAAAATTAATGAAAGAGAGAAGAATGGACGACCAAGAATGAGATATAAGACTAAAATGAGAAAACACGATATACATACAAACATACATACATATCTGGACGCATACATACATATATACATTCTCTCTCTCTCGCTCTCTCTCTCTCTCTCTCTCTCTCTCTCTCTCTTTCTCTCACTCTCTCCGGCGTGTCGTGTGAGTGAAGGTTGTTTTTGAAGTTAACTAAGCCCTCTAATTTGTCATGGAGAGAGAGAGAGAGAGAGAGAGAGAGAGAGAGAGACCTGAGGTTGACGAAAATAAGATAAACAAATGGCGGGATGCAAGGAGAGGAAGAATGATGTGACAGAAGGAAGGGAAGGAGGGAAGGAAGGAAGGGAGAGAAGGACGAAGAACGGGAGAAGGAGGGAGGAAGGAAGAGAGAGGGAGGAAGGAAGAGAGAGGGAGGAAGGAAGGGAGAGGGAGGAACGACGGAAGGAAGGAAGGGAGGAGTGAGGGAGGAACGACGGAAGGAAGAGGAGGGATAAGGAACATAATAAAGTAAGGTACCAAGGCAGGTGGAAGGACCGCAAAATAATGTAAATAAGCCAGAAAAACAAGTGAAATCAGATTAAATGAAAGTAAAACGGAACCAGACAAAATAAAAAAACAAATATATTTAAAATGATAAGGAATAATGGGAAAAACAGAAGAGATCAATAAGCAAAATAAGAAAGAAATGAGTTAATGTTGTCGGTAGGAAACGAATCTGGCGAAATATCTGATTAAAAAGGAAAAGAATGAAAAATAATGCAAGAAAACAAAGGAAATGGAGGAAAATAACAAACAAAACGTAGAAGAGTGAGAGAAATGAATGAAAACAAGAAACAAAAAGGCCAAATATAAGGTTGTGGAAAAGCGGGTTGATACAGAAAAATAAAGAGGAAAGAAGGGTACACAGCACAGAAAAACGCCAAAAAAAGGAAGGAAGGAAAGAAGATAGGCAGGAAGGAAGAATGGCAGGAACGAAGAAAGACAGGATGGTAAGAATGGCTGGAAAGAAGGCTCGCAGAAAGAAAGGCAGGAAAAGACAAAGGCAAGAAGGAAAATGCCAGGAAGGAAGAATGGCAGGAAGAAAGGCAGGAAGGAAGAAAGGCAGGATGGAGGAATGGTGGGAAGGAAGAAAGGCAGGAGGGACACGAATACAAAATACCGAACACAGAGGCCACCAAGAACACAAAACAAAAGACAAAATCAAGGAAAAGAAAAGCTACGTTACAAGTAAGAAACCAGAAAGAAAAAATACAGGGAAAGAAAAATGGTGTAAGAATATGAAAATCAAGAAAATACGTTAAAAGTAAGAAAACAGAGGAAAGAAACAGGCCCAGAGAAAGAAAAATGGAGTAAGAAAAAGAAGAGAAAAGCTCCGGGGTCCAGATCTCTTGGCTCTGAGAATTTTTCCTCATATCCAGCGAGACTGTGAGCGGATTCCAGCTCTGGGGGTCCACCTCGCTCCACCTCACCCACTCTTAGCTCTCTCTCTCTCTCTCTCTCTCTCTCTCTCTCTCTCTCTCTCCTTTAAATGTTAGGCGTAAATATATGTCTTCTTTCGCCTCATTTTTATTTTTTTATTCTCACCTCGCCTTCTCTCTCTCTCTCTCTCTCATTAAATACTGGTCTTGCACATTTCCCTTTATTTCTATTTTTCTATCCACACCTCGTTTCTCTCTCTCTCTCTCTCTCTCTCTCGCTCTGCACCTTGACTTTTAGTATATTTTTCTTCTTATATTTTCTTGTCATTTTTCCCTATCACTTATCTCCTTAATTATCTAGTTCTCTTTACTCATGACTTATTAATTTCTTATCTGGTGCTGTGGTGGTCCAGTGGTTAATGTAGCAGCCTAGCGATGCATGTGCTCCTGGTCTAGATTTCGAAATACATGTCATAGCAGAGTAGTAACGTAGTAGTAGTAGTTGTTCCCTAGGCAGTCTGGCCGAACAGCCCCGAGATTAGTAATGTAGGTGCCGGCAGTATGTCCTATATGCACACACGTTAGCACCATGTCAGTCATACCGATGGCACACACACACACACACACACACACACACACACACACACACACACACAGTCACAACTATACTTCACATTCACATGCACTGCTCTCACCACATGCACTGCCCTGATTCGTGCTCCAAGGAGAGTGTCTGGTCTAGCAGTGAACTTCATACGGACTGTTGGAGATAATAGTTTCATCCATTTTTACCTCTGCCAGCGAAATTCGAGGAGGTTATGTGTTCACCTGCCTTTGTCTGTTGTTTGTGTACAAAAAAAAAAAAAAAAAAAAAAATGCTATCGGATTTTAATAAAATCTAGTGGAAGGGTGAGCAGTCGGTCAATGAAGTGTTGCATAGATTTCGAGGTGGATCTGGATCCATATGTAGGAGAAAATAGTAAATTTCATTGGCGTCGGCGGAGGTATGCGATCCTTGAAGTCAGAAACAGGGCACGCAAAGACCGTAGAATTAACTGACTGACTCGGAGATCGTAAAAGTATTCGTTTGGTAACAAAAAGGAATTACTGCAGTGCATTTTATACTCTACTGGTGCTGAAGGAGGTGTGCAAACTCTGGGGCTTTCTACTACTATGTTATTCCACCCCTTTCACTTATTTGCAACCAGGGCCTAATTATTTCTGCTTTCTATAAACCTTCCGCCATTCTCATCCCCTCACCCCGCCTCTCTCGCCCCCTCGCTTTTACGTTTTCTCTACATATCTCTCTAGTTTTTCGTCCCTCGTTTTATTTTTAACTGTAATTAATTTCTTATCTTTCTCTATTTTTTCTCATTTTCCACTTCTATCTTCCATATACTGATAACTCACTTGTGCCTCGCTCCCTAACTCCACTTTTCTTATATCGTATCTACTATTTTTTATTTACTTATCAATAATGAAAGATTTATGGGTCATTACCTATCCTGATATCTGTTTACCAACAATATAAACAACAATATCACTATCACACCTATAAAATATATAGATAGAGAGATAGAGAGATAAAACTGTAAATATCAGCTGAACTGTATTTATTCTTGTAAAGGTATGTACAATACTAGTCATTTACAAATAAAATATCTGTGCATGACCTATCTTCCCTACAATTATCCTACCCTCAAACTGATCACCGCCACTCTTATCAATATTACAGTCACTACGAAAGTGACTTCCACTATCGTCACTAGTTACTTCAACCAAATTACAAACTTGATATAACTAGTAACTAAGGAGACTCATTCCTATTGCATACCTATGGCCCATATACCTGACCCATATAATTACATGCAACGACGACTTTGTACCGTATTCAAGTTTTGGGAGTGGCCCAGTTCGTCATATGAAAATACACCGATTATAACCACTACAAATACCACCACTGTCATGAATCTACTAATATCCTATCACCATGACCATACATTTAAAGTTGCTGTGCCTCTCTCTCTCTCTCTCTCTCTCTCTCTCTCTCTCTCTCTCTCTCTCTCTCTCTCTCATAACCAGTACCAAAACCATCACTTATTCCCCTATTGCTACCATCATCGCCATCATATTAAAGTTGCAACATCCTCTCTCTCTCTCTCTCCACCATCATGTCTCCGCTTGTTCTCCCATTCCCTTTATTTCTCCTCATCTCATCTTGTCCCCATAATTTTCTCTCTGCTTTCTCCACAATTTCATCAGGTTTCCTTCCAGTTATCTGTAAAATTTTCTCTAACTTTATCTATGATTCTCTCTCTCTCTCTCTCTCTCTCTCTCTCTCTCTCTCTCAGATGAAAACAACATTACCCAAGATCCATAACCAGGCTTTCTCTAACAAGTGCTCGTGTTTATCCAGTCTCCTTGCTCTCTCTCTCTCTCTCTCTCTCTCTCTCACGGGTTTATGCATTCTCTTTCCTTACGTTATGCCCCGCTTCATCCTCCTTTCTCTTTCTCTTCCTCCACTTTCTCCTGTAGCTCCACCTCCTCTACCTCCACCCTCCTTCCACTTCACCTCCACTCTCACTCCATTTCTCCACGTTTTCCACACCACCTCAACTTTTCCTCAACCGCTCCACCTTTCTCCACTACCATCGCCTCCACATCTCCACTTTCTCCACCTCCACTCACTATCTTCACACTTTCTCCTCCACTACCACCACGTCCTACTCATCATCCTCTCTCCATTCTCCATTTTCTTCTCTACTACCATCCCTTTTCCTCCACCTCCATTTTAATTCTCCACTTTTTCCTCCATCAACACCTCCACTTAATCCCTCCTGTTTCCTCCGGTTTTTCCTCCACCTCCACTTTACATCTCCACCTTTTCCTCCATCGAAATATCCGCATTCCTCCACTTCTTAACTCTCTCTCTCCATCTCCTCTTTAACTCTCCACCATCTCCTCCGATTTTACCCACTCCACTCCTTCCACTTCCACACTAACCCTCCACCTTTTCCTCCGCCGTCCCTCCACCTTTTCCTCCGTCCCTCCTCTTTCCTCCGCTTCTCCTCCGCGCATATTTTCACCGACATGGATATTATTTCTTCCCCAGTGTGTCGCGAATATGGCCACCGGTATCACAATATATTTATGGTGTGTGTGTGTGTGTGTGTGTGTGTGTGTGTGTGTGTGTGTGTGTGTGTGTGTGTGTGTGTGTGTGTGTGTGTGTGTGTGTGTGTGTGTGATTTATGAAAGCCATATAGGCTAAGGTATGTTCCGTGCATTTTATCAATGTGATATTTATTTTACTATTTGCGCTGTGTGTGTGTGTGTGTGTGTGTGTGTGTGTGTGTGTGTGTGTGTGTGTTATTAAAGCTGACCATGTGCGTGTAATCGTATGCATTATTAAAGTCAGATATGCAGGTAGTGTGCATGAGAGAGAGAGAGAGAGAGAGAGAGAGAGAGAGAGAGAGAGAGAGAGAGATACATTATTCAAGTTGTGTAGGAAGCATGACTTAAGCTACTTATGTGTAACGTGTGTGTGTGTGTGTGTGTGTGTGTGTGTGTGTGTGTGTGTGTGTGTGTGTGTGTGTGTGTGTGTGTGTGTGTGTGTGTGTGTGTGTGTGATTTATGAAAGCCATATAGGCTAAGGTATGTTCCGTGCATTTTATCAATGTGATATTTATTTTACTATTTGCGCTGTGTGTGTGTGTGTGTGTGTGTGTGTGTGTGTGTGTGTGTGTGTGTGTGTGTGTGTGTGTGTGTGTGTGTGTGTGTGTGTGTGTGTTTGTGTGTGTGTGTGTCTGTGTGTGTGTTATTAAAGTTGACCATGTGCGTGTAATCGTATGCATTATTAAAGTCAGATATGCAGGTAGTGTGCATGAGAGAGAGAGAGAGAGAGAGAGAGAGAGAGAGAGAGAGAGAGAGAGAGAGAGAGAGAGAGAGAGAGAGAGAGAGAGAGAGAGAGAGAGAGAGAGAGATACATTATTCAAGTTGTGTAGGAAGCATGACTTAAGCTACTTATGTGTAACGTGTGTGTGTGTGTGTGTGTGTGTGTGTGTGTGTGTGTGTGTGTGTGTGTGTGTGTGTTTCCCAATACACTCTGTACGTGTGTGTGTGTGTGTGTGTGTGTGTGTCCCAATACACTCAGTACAGAACACACATTCACACCAGTACACTATTTCCATTAATCTCCTGCGTTTTTCTCTCCAAACCCCCTCCTCCTCCCCTCTCGTCCTCTTCTCTTCCCTCTCCTTTCCTTTCTTCCCTTCCCCTCTTCACTCTCCTCTCCTTTCCTCATTTCTTTTCCTTCCCCTGTTTGGTTCCCCTCCCTTCCCCCTTTCTCTTATCCCTTCTTTCCTATCCCATTCTCTTCCCACCTCCTCTCTCACTTCATCACCCTCCCCTCCACTGTGCTCTCCTAATTTCCTATTCCTTTTGCTTCCCTCATTTTTTTTTTTTTTATAACTCCATCCTCCATCATGTTCTCCCCCCCCTCTCTCTCTTTCCATCCCCATGCACATACGGAACACCCTCTCTCCTTCCCTCCGCACACCCTCCCTCTCTCTCCACTCCCACTCCCCATCCCTCCCCTCTCTTCCGTTTCACCTCCTCCCCAACATAAAACTCCCTAATTGCTTTGTTAGTTAATAGATTGCTCCCGCTGCTCTCACTGGCTCGATGTTGGTAGTTGTGGTAGGAATGGTGGTAGCTGGTGATGGTAATGGCTGTGGTGGTGGTAATTTGTAATGGTGGCAATAATGGTAGTACCAGTGACAGGCGGTGGGGTGATAATGGTGGTGGTGCTAATGTGTTGTGGTAGGTTTAAATTGTGGTTGTGTATGGTAGTGGTGGTGGTGTGTGTACTGAAGGTGATGTGTAGTACTGATGCTGGTCTGAAGTGAGATCGTATAAGTATTTAGGGAAGTAATGTGCTAATGATGGTGTGTGGTGGTGGTGGTACAGTGTGGTCGAGTGGTGGTAGTGTGGTGTATGGTAGTGATGGTTTGTGGTAGTGTGTAGTTGTGTGGTGTGTGGCAGTCTGTAGTTGTGTGACGTGTGGTACGATTGTGTTGTGGTGGTGGTGTTGAGCTAGTGGTATGGTAGTGTTGTGGTGGTGGTGTTGAGCTAGTGGTGTGGCAGTGTTTGTGTGTGGTAACGGCTGTCATATCCAGTACCAAAGATCGACGAAACTAAACAGTCTACTACGGTTCATCATTGGCCCAGTTTGTACATTATGCAGACAAAGTAGGAACACAAAACTAATATTCTTCAACATATTCGTATCCTTAACGCACACAATGATGCTTAATTCGTAACGCCAAGAATACCGGTACTCTAAACAGAAAAGCAGCGACTTTGTATAAAGGCATTAAATCTCGGTTGGCAATGCAGGCGAGACGATTAATGGCAATTCCAAAGTATTATCTGTTGTTATATGGTAAAACAATATGAAATCTTTATTGACTATCGTTACATATATTTTCTATACAAGTACCGGAAGCCTATGAAAGCTTTACAGACTATTGTTAAGGTCCGTATTATCTTTCAAAGCATGAAGGTTTTACAGAGTACCGTATTGTTACACCACAAGCATTCTGGAATCGTCATTGTTGGTGATCGAAAATCATTGGGCGCTTCATTGCTAATTATCTTACTTTGTGTTTTCCTGATCATATTTCTGGATCCTTCCCACACCACCAGTTACGGTATATAAGTGGGAAACATGGTTATGGTGGTGATGATGATGATGATGATGAACTGGGCAACTGAAGCTATAATATACATCTTCAATTCTGGACACTGATGCATAATTAAGTACTTCCTTGCATCCAACTTCCCTACATCAAACTTTATTGCTTATTAGAATCGAGCTGCAAAGTTTGAGCAATCAATCCTTAACTGTGCGATTTTGAGTTTGTTAGTTTAATAAGAATAATACGCACACACCACCATCCACTCATGCGATGTAACGGGCGCACACACAGATGGCTTCGTGCACTACAGGAAAACACATACTACGCTGTGTGCAAGGCTATTCATATAAACGATAAATGGGTGCCTTGTGGTCAGGGGGTTAAGGCGCTCCAAGTGATGTGGCACATAAAAGGCTGGATGGATGGTTGGGGTTGGTTGCTCATATAATGTCACCCAGGGACGAGCGACTGATCACTTACCGAAAAATGTCTTGCATAAGTAGCCTTGCCTCGGGTTCCAGCGCTAATGATGCAGTAGGAATAGTGGTTGGAAAGATGAAAAATTCTTTACTACACACACACACACACACACACACACACACACACACACACACACACACAAAATGCTTTATGTATTATTAACTGAATGTGTGTTTTACTGTGCCTCACTTTTACATGGCGACAGAGGACACTTTGCCAGATAAGCTACACTGGAATGAACTGCACTCCGATATACCCATAAAAATTCCAATATGATGGAAGTTTACTTATATCAAGACTAGTTTTCACCACACTGAGTTGCCCAAATATATATATATATATATATATATATATATATATATATATATATATATATATATATATATATCCTTAATAGTGATTTCTTTGTTATTTTATGATAAATGATTTATCATTGCTCGTAGAAATAGTTTCTGCTGGGATTTCATTTTAGCAATTTTTTCTTTTCAATGAAATAAAAATGGCTAAAAGGATTCCAGGATGCAGAAAACATATAAAAATGACAAGTTTATATTTGAATGAGTAAGATATTGAAACTGTAAATACCAGCACGTCTCTGGTGTTACGCAAAACTCTTGGTGGCACTATGTTTTATATCTTCTAAAGCAGAAAGCAGTACTAACACTGACTAAAGCAATCACTCATCATACTACTAACATACCACTAAGCCTAACCTGACCAAACTAAATCAACCTATCTGACTAACCTAGACTAATGCTGGTGCTAACCTAAGCAGATCAAATTTTGACTTGAGTAACACAGACTGCCACTAGACCTTCCTAACAAACTTCCACAGCACCTAACTATATTAAATTCTGAACTGACCCTACTTACTGTTGCTTTGCATGTGAAAAAGGGGGGGGGGGAACCTACAGAACCTGAACAGAAAATGAACCTTAAATTGGCTACCGGACACATTGTACAGTACCTCAAAAAAGTATCAGAACAACTATGTGGTAAACAAACTGAAAAACCAACGATGTGATCCGAAAACACACCTGCGGTGAACGTATGATTTCAAAACTATCTGCCCCTAAGTACGGATACTTTCTTGAGGCACTGTACAGCAGTGTGACCCAGTGAACATACTGTACTGTACTGTGGCAAAAAAATAAAATCAGATTAAGCAGTTGAACGATAATTGGTACCGGTAAGACAGTATCTGCTAGACTGATATGCGTTATTGCTTAACCCAGGGTTTTCTTTCAAATTTCTACTGTACTGAATTCAAGTGTGCTGTCTACGTGTCACAAAGTACAGAGTTTATTATCTGAAAATACAGTACATTTACCAACTTAAACTTTGAAAGTCTGAAATAAGTGAAGGACAGCTGCATAAATAATCTTTATTTCTGCCAGCAATGATAAATCAAATATTACCATAAAATAACGAAAAGGTACCGTATATATTAAGACAAAGTTGCAGCCAAATCTGATACATTCCAGACACCCTAGTTTAGACTTTCTTTGAGGCTTAACTTTACCTAATATTAGGAAGGCTGATACATGAATACATTTACAATGGTTTTTGCACTTACATAATAACTGTCTTCCTCCTAGAATAAACAAAGAGACGATATTGTAAGAGCTGTATTGTCGGAGGTTTATTTTGAACAATGGTAATGTGACGTCATCGCTTCGGCTCTCTACCATTCATATCACTTCGCTGTGCTTTGACTCCAGATTTCCCTGATTTTCAGATCTCTCCACTTCCCGTGGGGTTTAAGACTGATGGAGTATTGGGGTACGCTATTATGTGGCGTCTATCCCCCATCTTTGAATATCAATAACAAATCAACACTCAATGTCTGGTTAAAAAGAACCGAACATGAAAAATAAGGTGACATACGTAAACGAGGACATTATCATTTCTTCTTAATGAAGTATATACAAGTACTAATAGGAACAGGAGGCATACAAATACTGTACATGGCAAGCTAATGAAGAAAGTTCAAAATGTATCTTTTTTTTGTGTTTGTGTATTCGGCATGCTTTTCAATTATGGTAAGTTCCGAATGAGGCATTAAACCAATCACGAATATTTCTTGTATCTTAATAATTTTGCCAATTACTAACAGTACAAGAAAATGTTTGGTCACACGACTGAGTGCGATGTTTTATTAACTTAGCACTGTATAATTAAATAAAACTGTGTAACATTCACGCACTTTACAAAATATTCCACAATACGGATTCTGGAAAGGTATTTTTGATTATGAAATGGGGTATCACTACACATTTTTGACTAATCCTGTGTTGTCAACTGTACAACTGTTTACCGTTTCAGCTTCCCCATTTTAATCTACTTATTACCTCGCAGTCTTCACATATAGTTTGGCATCCTCCTCTGAGCAATAAATATACTTCCAACATCCCTTAAAACACTAGTCGTCTCAGAATAGGTAGGCAATTTCTCCTGATTATCATTTACCAAACTATTTCTCAAGTCCCAAAGCGGTAAAAGCGGTCTCACCTTTTTCATTTGTTGTTTCTCTCCACGTTCTAGCCGTAGCCCGGACTTCCGCCAATTTCCTGAAGTTCTCATCACGATGTCTGGTTTTCCCGGACCCAATGGACATCATCTCAAGTTGAAACGCAACAGAAATCGCTACAAAGCCGTGGAGAAATCGGCCGCGCACCGCACGATTGAATACCAAAACACAGCTGACCGAGAAACACGTTTTCAAAATGACTGCAATTAGAGAAAACGGAGGGCTCCTTATACTTTAAGCAATAACTAAGCAAAAAATGCGTTTACCCTTATTTTTCTGATTTAATGACACTACCTGCCACAATGAAAAAAGGCTTTTTAACCAAACATAGCCAAAATAATTATGACATCAGCAGTTATAGACGCTCATGATTCTTAAAACTGACATTTACCAGAATTAATATCTGGTCAATTTGTAAATGATAGCCTATATTTAAAAGATTATTTACTAATGTACGTTGACTAAAGAGTAAATAATATGGAACTTTATACCATTTATCAACCTGCTTCGCTAAACTATCTTAAACAAATATAACTAAATGAAAATGAACCGATATTTAGGCCAACTTGGCGCTCATTAGGCTTAATTTGAAATGGCGATCTTTGCAGGCTTCAGTGCATGGTTTATTTCTGCGTACACACATGATTCGCAAATGTGCTTATATCGCTGTACATGATGTTGCTATTTATTAACATGCTGATACACATGAACTCTACTTATTAACAATTGTGAATATGCGAGAATGTTCCGGAAATTTCGTGTTTTCAATTTTCCCTGTGGATATTAGCATATTTATAATCCTGTGTAATATAATTAATTTTCTCTCTCTCTCTGTCTCTCTCTCTCTCTCTCCATAATAATAAATGTGTCGCTATCAAATATACTACAGCACTAGCCGTGTGTGTGTGTGTGTGTGTGTGTGTGTGTGTGTGTGTGTGTGTGTGTGTGTGTTTTGGGCAGCCAAAACTATACATTCAAATCTCACAAAATTGGCACAAAAATCGCAAAAAATTCGCTGATGTGAAAAAACTTGGTCCCATCACGATTGAAAAACTCTTACTATATTTTAATAAGCGATTACATTTTGACCAAAAAACGTCGCTCCCGGCGCCCGGCATAGGATCTCCATAGAATTTTTTGCCCACAGCTATAACTATAATATATTATAGCAGCGCGGGAGCCCTCCTCAGGAGCAAGTGCAAGGGACCCGAAGGGCCCACGAGCACTTGTCTATCCATCTATACAGACAGATAAATATTGATACGTGATATACATAGGCAGACAGACGACCAACATAAAAAAACATAGACAGATATAGGTAATCGTGCAAGACGGTATGTGGGTGGGTGGAGGCCCCCTATAAGGTAGAATAAAGCCTCCGTATTCAGCCATTACCAACGATGTAGGGGAGAAGTTTTGGCTCACCTTAATTATTGGCTTATATTTAGATGGCCACACAGGATTAGGGAACGTTCCCGCCAAACCATCAATATGATGAAAATAAAATCCAGGCTTTTCTTCCCTTTACAATGGTGATTATTTGGCTTATTTGCTACCTCTAAAATGCCTATCAGGACCTAGGATTTGTGTTGATATTTAAGTAAAAGTACTATCTAGACTTCTAGAGTAAATTCATTATTGCTTCAGTTTGGCAGTTATTCATGTAATATTTGTTAGCAACAGTAGAGAATACATGATAATGCCATATTCAGTTCTATGAATGAGAATACATTAATAAATTCTAGAGTTATGCAATACTCGAAATTTACTACTGGAAAATACAACAATCCCCCTTCATTCTGCGTTTCACCAGTTTAGATCTGACGTGTAAATAACAATTCTACAGTTCGAAGAACGTGCCGTAAGCGACATAACTTGTACCTTCAGTTATTGTAACAATTCACTTTTGTAAGCTGACTTATACGCTAATAATTAAAAAAATATATATATATATATATATATATATATATATATATATATATATATATATATATATATAAATCAATCAATCAATCAATCAATCATTTCCTGTGGCACCCTCGGGGATGCATAGGGCCTCGATGAACTCACACCACCACATCCTATCTTGAGCTAACTCCTCAAGATCTCCCCAACACTCATCTCCAGCTTCCCGTCTCATTGTCCTCACCCACGTCTCTTTTGGCCTTCCTCTACCTCTCCTACCAAGTGCCACCCACCCTGGTGTACCTCGTACTATTCCCTGTCTCCTATACACATGTCCTAGCCACTTCCATCGTGAGAATCTAACATACTCATCGATCGGCTGCACTCCCGTTATTTCTCTAATTCTACTATTTGGTATCCTTTCCCACCACTTAACTCCTAATATTCTTCTAAGTGCTTTATTTTCAAACACCAAGAATTTATTTTCCATAGTCACTGTGCTGTACCAAGACTCGTGTCCATAAATTAAGATACTCCTAACCATTACCTTATAAAGTTTGATTTTTGTATGCACAGAGAAATTGTTATTATTCCAAATATTTTTAAGCATTCCCATTGCCTGATTAGCCTTCTTTAACCTTTCCTCGAATTCAAAGTTCAAAGAACCATCCTTGGCTAAATAAGTACCTAAATATTTAATCCCTATCAACTTGCTTTACAACCATACCTCCAATTACACATTCCTGCGCATTTTCCATATTCATATTGATTATTTCAGTTTTTCCACAATTAATAACCAAACCCACCTTGCGACCTTCACTCACCAAACAGTCCAACACTCTCTGCATCTCTTCTGGCCCATCACAAATCAAAACTATATCATCTGCATAATCTAAATCCAAAAGTTTCCTGTTCTCTCCCCAAAGTATACCTGCACCGGTTTCTGTTCCAACGCGTTTCATAATGTAATCAATGACCAATATAAATAGTAAAGGCGATAGAACACCACCTTGAATTACTCCGGACTTGACTTCAAACGAATCACTCAAACAACCATCAACCATCACTTTACAAAATGTGTCCTCATGCATGTTCATAATGACCCTCACAAACTCCTCTGGTATTCCATAATGTCTCATGATCTTCCCCATAGTCTCTCTCGATACACTATCAAAAGCCTTTTCAAAATCAACAAAACAAAGACTTAACGGTACTCTCATTTCATTAACTTGCTGCATCAAATGCCTAACTATAAAGATCTGATCATTGCAACCACGTCCCTTTCTATATATATATATATATATATATATATATATATAATGCAATTTCTGCAATTACCATAAATCAAATATAAAAGGCCTGGCCATTATGAGGGGGTTGAGTTACAAAATACCTGCAAGCCCACCCCTCCCCCCCCCCGACAGTGTGCTTGTGACTGACGACCCACATACTGACTGGGAACACCAGGTTGACGACCGTGCCGGGGAAGGGGGGGGGGGAGATTGGAGTCGCGGGGAAGGGAGGGGATGATGGAAAGAAGCAGGAGTGAGGTACAGGTAGGAGTGTGGGTGTCAGTGTGAGCTGGAGGCAAGGGTTGGTATGAGGGGAAGGAGTAAGGGTGCAGGCAAGGGTTAGGATGAGGGGAAGGAGTAAGGGTGCAGGCAAGGGTTAGGATGAGGGGAAGGAGTGAGGGTGCAGGCAAGGTTGGGGGTTGGGGTATAGTTGGAGGTAGGGGTGTGAGTGGGGAAGCACTAATGATGCTGTTGAAGGGTTAAGCTCCACAGAGGGAATAGCCGTCAAAGGGTGGGGTCAGATTTCTCAACTTCCCTCTTGCAATATTGCATGGTGGGTTCAGAGGCCGGCTAGAATCACATGAAAGCTGTTATAACTGATATATTGTTCAGATGTATATTATATAAGAACTGTGCATTTTATACCTGCAAGATTTCTTTACGAGTTTTTAATTCACAGGCATGATAATCTCTCTCTCTCTCTCTCTCTCTCTCTCTCTCTCTCTCTCACACACACACACACACACACACACACACACACACATTTCTTGCCAGGCCACATAATTTTACTCAGCTCTGGAAGTGACGGGGTAAAGAAAAAAAAAATCCATTCAGTACCATGTCTTGATTATTTGAATTTCAGATGTTCGTACTCAGATTTAAGACAGACCTCATCCTGTGTAGGTGTAAGAAGAAGAAGAAGAAAAAAATCCATTACCCTGTTCAAATACCACGACGTTTTAAATCATAGTCTCATTTTCTTCTGACGATTTTTTCCTTCTTAACCCCCTAACTCAGTATTACATTTTGCTACTGCTACCACCTGACGATTTCCCACGGATTAGAGGAAGAAATCGCACTGGAGGGGTTATATGAAGCCTTCAATTACCCCTTCACTCCTAGAGGTCTCCCCCAAACTGAATAATATCGTCTGGAGATAGCTAGATTATAAATAAAAATAACACATAATTACGACTACCAAATCCCAAACCCACAAATACCGCTTAACTTGCTCTCAAAATCCGCTGAAATGACACTAAATACCAAATCCTCCAGAAACGAAAAGGAAAACTAGAAAAGGGGCTACAATAATTGGAATATTGCTAAAATTCTGTGATAATCTCTCTGAATATGGCTACATTTCTTTTCGCTATCCGCCTAAAATTGTCGCTAAAAGGAGGTGAATGGCTTTAGATCTAGTAGTAGTAGTAGTAGTAGTAGTAGTCAGGAATATGTATTAGGAGTTGTAGTAGTGAGGAATGGGTAGTAGTAATAATGGTAGTAGTAAGGGATGAGTAGTAGTAGTAGTAGTAGTGGTAGGTCAGGATCATGTATTAGCAGTGGTAGTAGTGAGGAATGGGTAGTAGTAGTAGTGAGGAATGGGTAGTTGTAGTAGTAGTAGTAATAGTAGTAGTAGTAGTAGTCAGGAATATGTATTAGCAGTGGTAGTAGTGAGGAAAGGATAGTAGTAGTAATGGTGGTCGTAAGGGATGGGTGGTAGTAGTAGTAGTAGTAGTAGTAGTAGCAGCAGTCAGGACATTGTATTAGCAGTGGTAGTAGTGAAGAATGGGTAGTAGTAGTAGCAGTAAGGAATGGGTAGTAGTAGTAGTAGTAGTAAGGGATGGGTGGTGGTGGTGGTGGTGGTGGTGGTGGTGGTGGTGGTGGTGGTGGTGGTAGTAGTAGCAGTAGTAGTAATGATTGAGGCATATGGTAACGGGGTCATAACGAGCACTAGTAATGGCTTCACCCGCACTCTCACTTAACTACCAAACCCATTAGTAAATTGACCTAGATTACCCTTCCAACCCTACCACATCCCTTCCCTCTACCCTACCAATACCCACCAACTCATATATTATCCTACCAAAACTTATCAATTTACCTCCATAACCAAACCCTACCAACTCACCTCCCTACCAAACCCTACCAACTCACTCTTACCCAACACTACCAACTCACCTCCCTACCAAACCCAACTAACTCACCTCCCTACCAAAACCTACCAAGTCCCCTATTACCCTACCAACTCCCCTACCAAAACCTACCAAGTCCCCTATTACCCTACCAACTCCCCTACCAAACCCTACCAACTCACCTCCCTACCTAACCCTACCAACTCCCCTCCCTACCAAACCCAACCAACTCCACGATTACCCTACCAAGCCCTACCAACTCACCTCCCTACCAAACTCTACCAACTCACTTCCCTACCAAACCCTACTAACTCACCTCCCTACCTAACCCTACCAACTCCCCTCCCTACCTAACCCTACCAACTCCCCTCCCTACTAAACCCAACCAACTCCACGATTACCCTACCAAACCCTACCAACTCCACGATTACCCTACCAAACCCTACCAACTCACCTCCAGCACAAAATCATCCAATATCGCTTAACTTTCGAGAACAATAATGTCACAGGTGCAAGGGGAAAAAAAGAAAAGGAAAAACAGAAACATCTCAGTATCCCCAAGAAAAGTAATCAGAGAAAACGTAACTTGGGTTCCCTCGACAGAAAAACAAAGAGAGAGAGAGAGAGAAAGTTCGCTTCTGGGTTTTCGGTTCGGCCCCTGAGACGAGAGAGCCGTGTCCCAAGTTGTGTGTGTGTGTGTGTGTGTGTGTGTGTGTGTGTGTGTGTGTGTGTGTGTGTGTGTGTGTGTGTGTGTGTGTGTGTGCTTTGTAGGAGTGGATCTGTACAAGTTAAAATTTCTACTCGTTCTCTTGGCGACAGGTGGCCACTCCTTAGCAAGATAAAATTCAGGGAAGATTAATTAAAAGTAACGGGAAATAAGATCTGTCATACTTTAGGAGTTAGTAAAGACTACTTTTAACTATAGCACAATAAATGATCACTCCGCTGCTGAAGAAAGTCGACTAAGGGTTGTAAGATGAAAAAAAAAAAAAAAAAGAGGATTTCTGTCATTACAAGTCTTAAGTACAAGATATAACACCCATATCAGAGAGGTTCATCATCATCATCATCATCATCATCATCATCATCCCAATCCCACTGATACAACAGCTTTCAACTGTTGAGTATTACCCTCTAGTAACTGGTTGGGGGTATTGCTTGAGGTAACCATATGGGTAATTAGTAACAGGTAGGGGAAATGGTAGAGGAAGTGGTAGGGGAAGTGGTTGGGGTAGTGGTTGGGGTGTTATTAGAGGTAAATTAGACTAAGCGGCATGGCCAGATCCAGCACTTAAAAAAAAAAAAAAAGGAGGGGAGGGGCCTGATTCCTGGTAAAATTACTACTTAGAACGTTTAAGCAATCAAAATATATGTATAAAAAAATCGCCATGTTAATCATAGGAATACAGTAATATGGGCAAATGCATGTGCAATGACATATTTACCGCACATACTCTGGTAAATAGCAATGTTTTTATCATAAGTTATCATTAGTTCGCCGAAAATAGGAGGTTCGTAGCCGCCCATGTCGTCCTCTAAGTCTATGTCTGAGGCTCAAGGGTGCACGCTGTATGGCTGGTTTAGACACGTGACATCGCTTCAATGTATGGTGGGCTGGAAATACATGAATGTGTTGGTAATACTTGGGATCCATCAGCCACACAAATCACAGGAATTAACAGGCTTTGCAATGGCTCACCGAATGACACACGCACAAAAATGGTCGCAGTCTTCCCATTTCTTTTTTCTGTTTTCATTTTGTTTTCGCCTCACATAACCGGGCCACACCCATGCCTTGAATACTATGTTGTGGGTGTCTAAAATCCCATGAGCGTATGAGGTAAGAAAGAGTCTCCTTGGTTACTAGCCAAATCAACCCTGGAATATGACTACACTCTGGGATCAGCTGAGCATTATAGTAAAAGGAATTATAGAATATAATTTTTCTTTTACCTTCAGGGGATTTATTTAAACGTAACCCTTTCAACACCGTGGTCCATCTTTCATAATAATTTTCCTTCCTTTTTTATTTTACAGAGATGAACAAAGGAGAAACAAATTAAAAAAAAAAAATCCATACAGCAGATTACAGGCGTCCTCCATTTCTTAATGTATATAAGAAAATGTAATTAGTTTTGAAAGAAGTTTTTAGAAATACAGATGTTCAGTTACAACCTTTACTGATCCCTCCTTTACTTGGGCACTCTCGTTGGGTAAGTAAAAATTCTAGCAGTAACAAGAATGAGTCAAATATGTGGTAGAAACAAGAATGAGTCAAATATCTGGTAGTAAGAGGAATGAGTCAAGTATCTGGTAATAACGAGTCAAATATCTAGTAGTGGCAAGAATGAGTCAAATATGTGGTAGTAACAAGAGTGAGTCAAATATCTGGTAGTAACAAGAATGAATACAATGAATACAGAATGAAGTCACTACATCGAATACCGTGGTCACTGCATCGAATACACAATGACGTCACTGCATCGAATACACAATGACGTCACTACATCGAATACCGTGACGTCACTGCATCGAATACACAATGACGTCACTGCATCGAATACACAATGACGTCACCGCATCGTACTGATAAGGTTGCAGAAAAAATCCGCTTGCCACCTCCAGACGATTTTGTTCATGAGAAAGTCCCTTGATAATAAATGGTCTGGACACAAACTTTATTAACCCTTTCACTTCAATAAAATTTTTTTTTTTTACTTTATTCTTGTTACTTTTTTTTAAACTTTATTTTTGTTACTCTTTTTACTTTATTCTTGAGACTTTTTTTTTACTTTATTCTTCATACTTTTATATTATTTACTTAATTTTTGCTACTTTTATTTTTACTTTATTCCTGATACTTGCCTTTTATATTTTCCTTTATTCTTGCTATTTACCTTAATTTTTTTACTTTATTCTACCTACTTACTTTTATTTTTTACTTTATTCTTGCTACTTACTTATTTACTTTATTCCTGCTACTTGCTTTTACTTTTTACTTTACTCTTGATACTTATATTTTTACTTTACTCTTACTACTTTTTTTGCTTTATTCTGGCTTCTTACTTTTATTTTTTACTTTATTCTTGCCACTTACATTTATTTCTTTGCTTTCTTCGTCTTCCACTTTTATTCAAATTTGCAGACTTAGTATACAGTAATTAATAAAGTTTTTTTTTTTTTATTAGTATCACGTCCATCATATTTTACTCTTGCAACCATCAGGAAATTTTATTGACGTTAGAAATCCTCGGACTGAGAGGGTTAGGAAAAATACCTCTATTAACGTCGCCTTTCTCTCTCTCTCTCTCTCTCTCTCTCTCTCTCTCTCTCTCTCTCTCTCTTCCTTTCTCTCTCCCTCTCTCTCTCTCAGTAAGTAAATAAATACATACATACAATCACTGACCACTTATCCTTGTCAGTCACTCAGTATGGGGCGAAGTACAGTAGAAGTGGCACTGGAGATTTCTTAATATATCTTCCTAAGCGATTTATTCTGCCATAATCCTCTTGTATATTAGTGATGAAAATGATATCAACATTAAAACAAAACAAACAGCAATGAAGAGAATCCGGAGGTGCAAGCAGTAAAATAAATCGCAATGGAAAAGGTGTACCGAGCCTCCTACGCCAAAATATAACCCGAAGACTGAAAGGAAAAATATATACCATGATAATAAAGCATAAAGACACTAACGAGAATAACAACCATAACAACAACAAGCAAGGAGAAGGAAAATAAGTTAATGAGAGAGAGAGAGAGAGAGAGAGAGAGAGAGAGAGAGAGAGAGAGAATGTAAGTGGGGATATCTGACATTTGTGGAAGGGAGTATGGGATTGGAGGCGAAATGGGAGGGAAGAGGAGGAGAGAGGAGAAGGGAGAGGAAAGAGGAAAGGTGGAGAGGAAAGAGTTTGGGGGATAGGGGAGAGAAAGAGGAAGGATAGGGGGAGGGGAAAGAATTGGGTGAGGGCGGAGGTTATCAAAAAGGCGAGGCGAGATGGGAAGGGAAGGGAAGGGAAGGGATGAAGGGGGAGAGGGGAAGAGACAGGGGAGGGATGGGGATGGGGAGGGGAGGGGAAGAGAAGGGGGAGGAGGGAGGGGAAGAGAAGGGGGAGGGAAGGGGAAGAGATGGGGCAAGGGATGGGGAAGAGAAGGGGGGATAGAAGGGAGGATAATAAAGGGAGAGAAGGGATGGGGAAAAGAAGGGAAAGAAGGGCAGGGGAAAAGAAGGGAGAGAAGGGAAGGGGAAAAGAAGGGAAAGAAGGGGAGGGGAAAAGACGGGAGAGAAGGAGGGGAAAAGAAGGGAGAAGTGAGGGGAAAAAAATAGGAAAGAGGGAAGGGAAAAGATGGGAAGAGGAAGGGAAAGATGGGAAAGAGGGGGCAAGGGAAAGAGGGGGAGTGGGCGAAAGGGAAAAGAGCAGGAAGGGGAAGAGAAGGGGAAGAGTAGGATGGGAGGAGAAGGGGAGAAGGGAAAGAAAAGAGTGAGTGGGAGGGGAAGAGGGGGGAAAGGGGGAGGAGGAATATCAGTGACGTGAGAGGAGAGGGGAGGGGAGGGGAGGGGAGGGGGAGGGGAAGGGGGACGTGGAGGGGGAGGGGGGACTTATGCATTAGGGAAATTGAAAGTGGATCCGAGCCTCACTTCCGACGCCTGTTGAAAGAAATAAAAGTGCATCATTAACAGCGAGGTGCAGGTGTGGTGGTGTTGTGGTGAAGGTGTGGTGGTGGTGTGGTGCAGCTGTGGTGGTGGTGTGGTGCGGGTGTTTTGGTGGTGTGGTGCAGGAGTTTTGGTGTTGTGGTGCTGTGTGGAGATGGAGGTGGTTGGGGCAGTAAGGATTCTGTGGTGGACGTGGTGTGATTTTGTAGTGGTGGCAAGAGTTGTGGTGAAGGTGACGTGGTCATGTGTGATGGTTGTGTGGTGAAGAGGTTGTGGTGCAGGTGGTGTGGTTGTGGTGGTGACGGGGGACTATAAGGTAGGTGATGGTGAGGGTTGTGGTATGGTAATATTTGGTGGTGATGTAATATGTAGTGGCGGAAATTGTGGTGTGGTGTGGTGTGGTGTGGTATGGTGGTGTGGTGTAGTGTGGTGTGGTGTGGTGTGGTGTGGTGTGGTATGGTGGTGGTGGTGGTGGTGGTGGTGGTGGTGGTGGTGGTGGTGGTGGTGGTGGTGGTGGTGGTGGTGGTGGTGGTGTGGTGTGGAGTTGGTGTGGTGTGGTATAGTGGTCAAAGGGTGTTGTGATGCAGGTAGATTGGTGGTGGTGGTGTGGTGAGATGGTGAGGGACTATTGTGATGCGGGTGGTGTGGTGGTGGTAGTGTGTTACTGTGTGGTAGTGGTGTACAGCTGGGTGTGACGAGTATTGATGGTGGTGGTGTGGTTGTGTAGGCGTGGTAATGAAGGAAGAGTGGTGGTGGTGTTGGTGGTGGTGGTAGTGTTGGAGGTGGTGGTGAGTGTTTTGTTCATGCTTAAAGATATAAGACACATCATTAGCGGCGAGGCAGAGGTAGAGGTGTGGCAGTGTGGTGGTGTTACGTGACTGGGGAAGTGGTATGGATGGCGGAAGTGGGGTACTGGTGTTGTGTGGCGGTGTGGTGATGATGTAGTAATGAGATTGTTGAAAGTGGGGGTGATGTGGTGTGCTGTGGTGGTGGGATCGTGGTGGCGGTATGGTGCGGTGTGGTATGATGTAGTGTGGTGTGGTGTGGTGCGATATAGTGTGGTATGGTATGGTGTGATGTCGTGTGGCGAGGTATGGTGTGATGTAGCGTGGCATGGTGTGGTGTGATGTGGTGGTGGGGGGGTTGTAAAGGAGAGGTTTTGTGGTGTAGTGATGAGGCTGTGAAAGCGGCGTGGTGTGGTATTCGTGTGGTGTGGTGTAGTGATGAGGCTGTGAAAGCGGCGTGGTGTGGTATTCGTGTGGTGTGGTGTAGTGTAACAGTCTAAGTGATAATGGTGTAACAGTGGTGTGGTGTGGTGTAGCGTAGTGGTCAGAGCGGTAGTGGTGTGATACTGGTGTGGTGGTGTAACATAAGTTCGCTGGAGTGGTATTACCTTTAGCACTGCAAATATTACCATCACTACCTCTGCAAAGACCATATATTCTCCTCCCTTGTCACTCCACACTGTTTAGTTCCGCTTCCAAACATATTCTTAAAGGGAAAAATGTCAGCAGAAATAAGTAAATAAATAAAATAAATAAAAATAAAGCAAAAAATCCACGGACGACTAAATTTATTTCCTATGTACAAGCAAAAACAATTATAGTGAAATCAAGTAAATCAACTTTTAAAGCCAACTCACTTTAAGCCCAAGAATTATATAAATGTAATCTCGTATGAAAAATGAACACAGGTACTTAAAACCAAATTAATGTTTTAGTAGTATTAAAAATATATACCTGTCTAATTTATTTATATTTTTTGTGGCTGTATTAAGTAGGTACAAGGTGGTAAATATTCTGTTCCTTCAATTCTATAATTCTATTACACTGTGGAAGGAATGTAAAACAAGAGAGTGACAAGGAAAGTGTGAGTGAAATAGAGGGAAGGGGAGAAGAGGGAGATCGAGGATGAGACGAGGGATGGGGTGGCGTAATATATGTGAGAGGGGTGTATGAACTGGGGAGAAGACAGCCAGATCGAGAAGGACAAGGTGACATGGAGGCAATTCGTCTGATGTCACCCTTTTCGGGATTAAGGATCTGGAGAGAGAGAGAGAGAGAGAGAGAGAGAGAGAGAGAGACAGACAGACAGACAGACAGACAGACGGACAGACAGATTGGGGGTGACGGGGAAGTAAGAACGTGGGATGGATTTGTCTCGCTCTAAACTGAATAAATGGTATGGCTGCAGCACTAACAAAGTATATATAACGTGTCACTGTAGTAAGGATATTAAAAAGCAGCATTTATATATTTGAAGTTATGCTGTATTTTCCTGAGTTATTGATTATGATGAGCTATAAGAAAAATCAATCTTTGTGTAATAATTCAACTTGCAACTTTGATGATGATGATGATGATGATAAAAAACAAGAACAATAATGATGACGATGATAATTATGATGATGATGATAAAAACAATAACAATAATAAATGATGATGACGATGACAATGACGATGATGATGAAGAAAACAAGAACAAAATAATAATGATGATGGATGATGAAAACAACAATAACAATTATATAAAAAAAAAAAACGCTCAAAATATGGTCAACTGCCATCACCATAACGAAAAAAACTGAAAAACTGTCGGAAAAAAAAGGAAAAGAAAGGGTGATCTTAAACCAAACCGAAGTACCATACCGAATAAATCCACGATGTTGATGAACCGCACACACACACACACACGCACACACACACACACACACACACACACACACACACACACACACACACACACGCAAATCGGTCCATACAAAATCTATCGCATAAATTTCGGGGTAAGGTAAACTGGAGGTGGGGGGGGGAAGGGGGAGGGGGAAGGCGGGAGGGGGGAAGGGGGAGGGGGGACAGGGACAGCCTGGACAAAATGGGGACATAAAATGGGACCGCGTAGAAATGGGGACTAAAATGACTTATAGTAGGGGGGAGGGGGAGGGGGAGGGGGGAGGGGAAGGGGAAGGGGGAAAGGGAAGGAGAGGGGGTTTACAGGGGTAGAGAGGGGGTAAGGGTAGGATAGGGTAGGTGGGGATGAGGCGGAGACGCGTAGAAATAGGGGGGGAATAAAATGACTTATTTGGAGGGGGGGTGTGGGGAATTAAAAGGGGTTTAGGTAGGGAGAAGGTTAGGGTAGGGGAGGGTGAGATAGGGATGCGGTAAGGGTGGGAGTATGGGAAGGTGTGGGTGGGGGCTAAAAGAATTTACTGTGGGAAGTTGGGGGGATTAGGAATTTCGGTAGAGGGAGGTTGTCAGGATTGGTAGACGGATATAGAAGTAGAAGGATTGGAACAGCGAGGATAGGGTGAAAGGGGTAGAAGGGATTGAAGAACAGTGTGGCTAGAGGAAGGGGGAGGGAAGGGGGAGGATGGAAGGGAGGGATTGGGGAATGGGAAATGGAAGGGAGGGACTGGAGACGGGGGACTGAAAGGTAGGGACTGGGGAAGGGGGAATGAAAGGCAGGGTCAGCAAGGGAGGGGATTTTAGGGATTTAGGAAGAAGAAACAAAGCTGGCCTAGGATTAATTGCAAGCAACAATAAGAGAATCATTATGCCAATCAGGGAAAGGGGGAAAGTATGGGTAGAGGATGGGGTGGGGCAGAGGGGAGGATGTGGGTGAAATAGGGAGAGGGGTTGGGGTGTGAGGGTGGGGGCAGAACTGGGGTGGGGTGCGGGAACAAATCGGCTTGACTGCATAGGGTCAGCCTAATTGATCTGTATGTTAAATCCCATTATCTGATTGCTTGTACCGGCAGATGGGAGGATTGGGGAGGACCGGGGTAATGGTGGGGAGGTGAGGGGGAGGGGGGAGGAGTAGGGGAGAGGGAGAGGGATGGGGGAGAGAAGGGGAAGGGGAAAGATGACTGATGGAGGGGGGACGGAAGCAGCAGTGGGAGTGGGTAATGGCATTGTCGCGATTCTTACTTAATTCTCTCTTCCACCTAATTATTTTATTCAGCTTGGGGGAGTATTTCTAGTGGTATGCGAATGGACCCGTTTATTTGACAGCAGTATTTCTGATTTTATTCTTGCTCTCTTCAGACGATTTTATTCAGCCCAGGAAGTAAATCTTGCAGTAAAAGCTATATCTAACAATTCCAACTTGAAAAGCCTCCCCTAAGCGGAATAAAATCGTCTGGAAATGGCAAGAGCGATGGAGAAAAAAAATGAGACAGGACTTGTTGTTGTTGTGGTCTCAAGGTTCATTCGGACGTAAAACCAGTGGGCTGCCCATCACCCACAGTCCACCATCCTCCTTTCGGGGGATAGGGAAGTGGTTTAGGGGCGTTTGTACCGAGCAGATCAGCCACCCGTTTAGAGCAGATCGTGGCAGGAAGGTCGAAAAAAAATGTTAGAAAATGTTGGAAAAGAAAAAAATTGAGAAAAGCAGAATTTAAAGACTGGTGCGTCCACTCGAAGGCGCCCCTCTCCAGCATCACGTCATCGGGCTGAAGAGGCCGGTTATACACTCCAGTAACCCTTTCAGTATAATAACATCATCTTTTTTATTCCCGAAACAGCCAGACTACTTTATTCACCTCGGAGGGAACAATTCGTGTTGAAATAAAAAAAATAATAATAATAACCTAACCCAGCCAAACTTGACCTACGAGTATCCTAAACTAACCTTAACTAACCCAACCTAACCTAACTCAACCCAACCTAACCCAACCCAACCTAACCCAACCTAACCCAACCCAACCCAACCTAACCCAACCCAACCCAACCTAACCCAACCCAACCTAACCCAGCCCAACCTTACCCAGCCCAACCCAACTGCAACCCAACCTAACCTAACCTAACCCAACCCAACCTAACCTAGTCTAGTCTAGCCTAAATCAACCCAATCCGATCCAGACCAACTCAACCTAACACAACCCATCCCAACCCAACCCAACCCAACCCAAACAGTACGCATCCATGAAAAATACCGAACAGTCACGAGAAAATATTTAAATTCAGCTGAGGATTAGGAAAAAAAAAAAAAGGGTGATGGTTTTTGCGTGGTTTATGGAAATGAGGATATGAGTGTATTTTAACAAGGGTGTGAGCTCATTGGGGTTATATCGGATCCCGCAGCCAGCCATTATATTTATTTAGTTTTTAATTTTTATTTTTTTCGGGCGGCTGAATGTGTATGGATGTTTATTGCTTTATTTTGGCAGGACTCGATGTGACTGTGTTGTGTGTGTGTGTTTTTTATAAAGGTAAATGTGGTTATGTGTACTCTATAGACTGTATTTATCAGGGTACATGTGAGTGTGTTTATATATGTATGAGAATTTGCAAGGATAAATAAATGAGGTAGAGGAGTGAGATAAGTCTTAGGTGGAGTCTCTCACACACACACACACACACACACACACACACACACACACACACACACACACACACACACACACATTAATTCCATCAATACAGTGAAATCCCTTCCCTTTCATGCTGCTCTTGCTTCCCCCAGGTGATTTATTCTCGTCAGGACACGCCTCGTATCGAAGGGAGCGAACACACACACACACACACACACACACACACACACACACACACACACGTGTGTGTGTGTGTATCACTGTATATTGTTACGGAACAGAGAAAGATAATGTACACTTTAAGTGAGAATACGAAGAGTCCTTACTGTCCCGTAAAGTTCCAGGTTCAAAACAAAAGAGTTAGGTAAAATTACAAGTTAAAGTTTAATGCTTAAACTAACAACAAAACATTCAGAACTCATAAGGATAATGTAATGGCAAATAAACAGGTTAAATATATGGTTAACTGCAATAGCCTCTATTAACACGAAGTTAGCAAGAGTAAATTTATCTAAGTCAGCCCTGATAAAATGAGATACCAGATAATACTCAGTGAATGCCAGATAAATTATTACAGATACAAACTATTATCAAAAATGACTGACATAAAGATCCATACACGAATTACAAAAACTTCACTAGGCCTACGAATTAAACTTATGCTATACAGTACAAGAAAAAATGCAACAACAGTTATACTCAAATTACACACAGCTGCTAGATGTTTGGAGATTTCTTGAGCACTCACAATAATAATATCTGTACAGGGGAGGACAGAGATGTGAACAAAATGAGGAGCAGATCTAAGTGGCAATGATGCAGAGATTGAGCTCATTATATAGGGGCTAGCAGAGCTTGATACAACTTGTAATAATGACGCGCAAATGAAGCGATGGGGACAAACGGTCGACAATCCCGCACTGAATAACAGAAAGGACGACTTACTCTACTATAACGGTAGAAGGGGGGGACTGAGGCAGAACACGCTCGTGATCAAACATGCAGCATACTGTGCGTTAAAATTACACAAAGGATGATGAAATCATAGGCTATGTAACACCTCCCCACAAAGAAAAAAGAAATTTACAAAGGAAATTTCTTATTACTCTAAGACAATCTGTATATGGCACTACAGACCATGCAAAGGTCTTTCCTAATATTACAAAACATGAGATCTCCCTAGCACGTTCAGTCATAGGTACTTGCCAGTATCCCTTTAACAAATCAAACTTACTTATGTACCTAGCCTTTCCGATCTTGTCTATGCAATCTTCCACACGAGGGAGAGGGTAAGTGTCTGTTTTAGTTATCTGATTAACACGTCTGTAGTCAATGCAAAGCCGCTGTGACCCACCTGGCTTAGGGACCAGAGTGACAGGAGAACTCCACTCGCTCTGACAGGGCTCAATCATCTTGTGGTCCAACAGGTAGCCAAGCTCCTTCTGGATGAGAGGAACTTTCACTGGGTTCACACGGTAAGGAGGCAGTTTAATTGGCTTTGCGTCTCCAACATCGACATCATGCATCAACACAGTGGTTCTTCCTGGAGTAGCACGGAACACTTGCGGGTACTCCTGCAGTAATGCCGAAAACTCCTGCCTTTCCTTGGGTGGTAGATGAGAAAGCTTAGTCTGGAGATCATTCATGATATCAGGATTCTTCCCCAAACTATCACTCAGGCTCATACTGCATGGGAGAACTTCACTTGTAGACTCGGGTGGAACAGCTACAGTGCAGACTGGATTATTTTCGTCCCGCCTGTGATATAACTTTAGCATGTTGATGTGACATAGTTGCTTGCTCTTTCTACGATCTGGTGTGGCGATGACATAGTTGACATCACTGAGTTTCTTCTCCACGAAATAAGGACCACTAAACTTGGCTTGAAGAGGTTGCCCATGAACTGGTAGCAGAATCAAAACCTGATCTCCTGGCTGAAAGTGGCGTAACCTGGACTTCTTATCATACCAAGTCTTCATCTTCTCCTGAGCAGCTCCTAAATTCTCTCTCGCCAGCTGTAAAGCAGTGGACAGCCTTTCTTTGAACTTCATCACATACTCCAGCAGGTTGACGTCATCTTCCTCCGACAGCCAGCATTCCTTGAGTAACTTAAGGGGTCCTCTTACTTCATGGCCAAACAGTAGTTCAAAAGGTGAGAAGCCCAGTGATTCATTTGGAGATTCTCTTGCAGCAAACACAACGAATGGAAGACCTTTATCCCAGTCTTTCTGATGTTCCAAACAGTATTTCTTGAGCATCGATTTGAGTGTTTGATGATATCTCTCCAACGCTCCTTGGGTCTGGGGATGGTAAGCTGAAGACGTGATCTGGGTGATGCCCAACTCTTTCAGAGACTGCTTGAAAACGTTTGACATGAAATTACTTCCCCGGTCGGACTGTACCTCCTTAGGCAGACCAAACTTTGTGAAGAACCCCAGCATTTCCTTAACCACGTTCTTTGCTGAGATGTTTCTAAGTGGAATGGCTTCAGGATAACGAGTAGCCATGTCAATCATGGTCAACACATAAGAAAATCCTGAAGAAGTCTTAGGAAGAGGGCCCACAATATCCACCAACACACGGGTGAAAGGCGCCTCAAAAGGAGGAATGGGAACTAGAGGTGCAACCTTTTCGGCCTGATTACACTTCCCCACAACTTGACAGGTGTGACAAGACTTACAATACCAGGAAACATCCCTGAAGATACCTGGCCAGTAGAAGTGTTTCAAAATGCGTGCCACAGTCTTCCTCACTCCAAGGTGTCCTGCCAAACTGGAATCATGAGCCACTCTAATGATATCCTGCCTACAAACACGAGGGATGACAACTTGATGTACAACCTCCCATTCACAGTCGGCTGATGCTGTTGGGGGTCTCCACTTCCTCATAAGTACTCCTGACTTTACATAATAACAAGTAGAAGCACCAGCTGACTCTTCCTCACTGCAAGCAGAGTTAGCTAGACCTTTCAACTCAGGGTCAGCAACCTGCAACTCAACCAACTCTTGACGAGACAAATTATCAACACTACGGGGTACTGCCTCATCTGGCGAGTGGTCCAAATTAGCAAGAAAAGTGTCAGCTAGGATAACATCATCATCATCATTATCCTCTAAATCACCAGTAACTTTAGACTTAGCCCTAGTGACAGCACATGCAGGGAACACATCAGGGACATCACAATCCTGGGACGCAGCCACTGGCTCACCAGACAACTGAGGAGCTGGACACACTTGACTTCCACCAATATCATTTCCAAGTAAGAAAGTTACACCTGACATTGGGAGTGTCTCAACCAACCCAACCATAACAGAACCATTAACAAAACCAGACTCTAAATTCACTCTGCACAGAGGGACAGAGAAGTAATTATTCCCTACACCTTGTAAGATTAGTTTCATCAGAGGAATTAACATTAGAGCCTAGAACACTGGTCAGCATAAGGGATTGGCAAGCACCTGTATCACGATATATTTTAACTGATTTCCTGTCATTACTGTCCAGAGGACTGACAAAACCATCAGACAGGAAATTAGCACATGAACTCTTGAGAGTGTCACCCACGTTACTGCTCAAAAGAGGAGCTCCATCATGAGAATTTAAGTTACCCCTCAAAGCAGGTTCAGTTAACTCAGTTAAAGAATTCTGGGAACTCTCAAGAGTGGACACTAGACCAATTGACTGAATATTTAAAGACTCCTTTTTGTTCACATCACGCTGTCTCCTGAAACATCTCTCCGTAGTATGACCAAGCTTACTACAATAAGTACATTTACTTTTCTGAAATCTAGAGGTGAAGCTGGTATTTACTTCCTGAGAAACATCATCTTTATTCTCTTTCCTGTTACCTGTACTCTGAGTAGAGGCAACGTACTTACTCTCAGCTTTCCCTTTTTCTCTAGAATATCTCTTGTGAGTGAGAACATACTCATCAGCTAAAACTGCAGCATCAGACAAATTATCTATTCTTTTCTCATCAAGATATAGGCTTACATCTTTACTAATACACCTTTTGAAATCCTCCAGCAAAATCATCTGCTTAAATTTACCAAAATCAGAATCCACATTCTTAGAATTTAACCACTGCTCTAACAGATCTTCTTTGATTTTTGCATACTCAACATGGGATTGCTTATCTTGCTTGTAAGTTGTCCTAAATTTTACTCTATAGGCTTCAGGAACAAGCTCATAGGCCTTGAGAATCAAGCTCTTAACTACATCATAATTATCAGATTGATCCTGAGGCAAAGATGCATAAGTTACTTGAGCTTTACCGGTGAGAACAGTTTGAAGGAGTACTGGCCAATACTCCTTAGGCCAATTAAAACCTGTAGCTACCCTCTCAAACAACTGAAAATACTTTGTTAAATCAGATTCATTAAAAGGAGGGACAAGTTTAACATTTTTAGCCACATCAAAATCATCAGAGCTAGATGATCCAGTTCCACCTTGTTTCATGCGATACTCATGGTCTGCCTGAATCCTAGCAATTTCAACTTGTGCCTGAGCCTGTACCTGTGCCTCTTGAATACGAGCATTTGCCTCCTTAACATCAGCCTCCTTAGCACGTGCTTGAAATTCAGCTTCCTTCACACGAGCCTCCTGCAGGGCTAGCTGTAACTTAGCTAATTCAATCTGCGTTTGCTCATTTGGAGGAGTTACATTAAACAAGCTTTTATTAATCATGCCAACAATTTGATCTTTAGAATGATGAGAGTGAACTGCAATTCCCAATTGTTGAGCAACAAGCTTAAGTTCATTCTTTGTTCTGTTTTCTATATCACACACTGTTTGCACATTTGACAAAAAATCTTTGGCTTCATCAAGTGTAGAAATAGTAGCCATCATGAATATATCACAGTCACAAAATATCAAGCAATATCCTTATGATAATATCCTGAATACCCTGATATGAGGTCGCCAAATTTATGTTACGGAACAGAGAAAGATAATGTACACTTTAAGTGAGAATACGAAGAGTCCTTACTGTCCCGTAAAGTTCCAGGTTCAAAACAAAAAGAGTTAGGTAAAATTACAAGTTAAAGTTTAATGCTTAAACTAACAACAAAACATTCAGAACTCATAAGGATAATGTAATGGCAAATAAACAGGTTAAATATATGGTTAACTGCAATAGCCTCTATTAACACGAAGTTAGCAAGAGTAAATTTATCTAAGTCAGCCCTGATAAAATGAGATACCAGATAATACTCAGTGAATGCCAGATAAATTATTACAGATACAAACTATTATCAAAAATGACTGACATAAAGATCCATACACGAATTACAAAAACTTCACTAGGCCTACGAATTAAACTTATGCTATACAGTACAAGAAAAAATGCAACAACAGTTATACTCAAATTACACACAGCTGCTAGATGTTTGGAGATTTCTTGAGCACTCACAATAATAATATCTGTACAGGGGAGGACAGAGATGTGAACAAAATGAGGAGCAGATCTAAGTGGCAATGATGCAGAGATTGAGCTCATTATATAGGGGCTAGCAGAGCTTGATACAACTTGTAATAATGACGCGCAAATGAAGCGATGGGGACAAACGGTCGACAATCCCGCACTGAATAACAGAAAGGACGACTTACTCTACTATAACGGTAGAAGGGGGGGACTGAGGCAGAACACGCTCGTGATCAAACATGCAGCATACTGTGCGTTAAAATTACACAAAGGATGATGAAATCATAGGCTATGTAACAATATATATATATATATATATATATATATATATATATATATATATATATATATATATATATATATAAAAACCTAGATACGTACATACATATTTATATATATACATACACACATATACATACATGCATACATATAAATATATAGATGTGAGGAACATACAGATAAATGGACAGATACAGATCAATACAGACAGATGGATAATGGTAGATAGACAGAAATATAGCCAGCCAGACAGAGAGACAGACAGACACAGACAGACAGACAGACAGACATCCACAAACGAAAATGGAACACGCAACTTGCCGTGTTCTTTGGTGTCGCCACAGTTTCAGTGGAGAACACGTGATTTTTTTTCAGTCCACCCATGAAGAGGTGAAGACATGAGTGTTCTGAAATTTAGTGTTCCCTTTTTATTGATAATGTCAGGAAAGTATTATTAAGAAGAGGAGAGAGGGATGAGAAGACAGGAGGATAGAAGTGAAAGAGAGCGATGGGAATAAAGGATAGAAATAAGAGGAGAGAGAGAGAGAGGGATGAGAGTGGAGGATCGAATACGAGGGAGAGACAGGAATGGGAATACAGAAGGATGGAAATAAGAGAAAGAGAGGGATGAGAACAATGGATAAAAAAAAGAGAAAGAGAGAGAGAGGAATGAGAAAAGAAGCGGATAGAGAGAGATTTTTAAGAGGAGGATGAAAGAAGGAAGAGAGCAGAGACAGCAAAGAGAGTAGAGATTGATAATATTAGGAAGAGGGGGAAGAGAGCAAAGAGAGGGAAGAGAACAAAGGATAATTATATGAGAGAGAGAGAGAGAGAGAGAGAGAGAGAGAGAGAGAGAGAGAGAGAGAGAGAGAGAGAGAGAGAGAGAGAGAGAGAGAGAGAGGATAATATTAAGAAGAGGAAGCGACACATAAATCCTTGGAAGACGACAAGAGTGACGTTTTTCACCTTGGAGACGACCTGCCTCTCTCTCTTTCTCTCTCTCTCTCTCTCTCTAATTTCACTCGCTCGTTTTTCTCATTTCCTCTCGCCCTTTCTCTAGTCCTTTTCCCCAGCAAATTCCGATCCCTCTCTCTCTCTCTCTCTCTCCCTTCTGTCGCTACGCTCTCTCTAGTTCCGGCTTTCTCTAATTGTGATTCTCTCTCTCTCTCTCTCTCTCTTCAGCCAGGGGACCCTATGATTGACATTATATTGCAACAGACAGGACAGGAGAGGCGGTGAGGGTGAGGGTAAGGGTGAGGAAGGGGGTTGAGGGTGAGGGTAAGGGTGAGGCAGGAAGGGGGGTGAGGGTAAGGGTGAGGGAGGAGGGGTTAGGGTGAGGGTAAGGGTGAGGGAGGAGGGGTTAGGGTGAGGGTAAGGGTGAGGGAGGAGGGGTTTGGGTGAGGGTAAGGGTGAGGGAGGAGGGGGTGGGGGTGAGGGTAATGGTGTGGGAGAGGGGGGTGGGGGTGAGGGTAATGGTGAGGGAGGACGGGGTGGGGGTGAGGGTAAGGGTGAGGGAGGAGGGGATGGGGGTGAGGGTAAGGGTGAGGGAGAAGGGGGTGGGGTTGAGGGTAATGGTGAGGGAGGAGGGGGTGGGGGTGAGGGTAAGGGTGAGGGAGGAGGGGGTGGGGGTGAGGGTAATGGTGAGGGAGGAGGGGTTAGGGTGAGGGTAAGGGTGAGGGAGGAGGGGTTAGGGTGAGGGTAAGGGTGAGGGAGGAGGGGTTAGGGTGAGGGTAAGGGTGAGGGAGGAGGGGTTAGGGTGAGGGTAAGGGTGAGGGAGGAGGGGTGAGGGAGGAGGGGTTAGGGTGAGGGTAAGGGTGAGGGAGGAGGGGTTAGGGTGAGGGTAAGGGTGAGGGAGGAGGGGTTAGGGTGAGGGTAAGGGTGAGGGAGGAGGGGGTGGGGGTGAGGGTAATGGTGAGGGAGAAAGGGGTGGGGGTGAGGGTAATGGTGAGGGAGAAGGGAGTGGGGGTGAGGGTAAGGGTGAGGGAGAAGGGGATGGGGGTGAGGGTAAGGGTGAGGGAGAAGGGGGTGGGGGTGAGGGTAATGGTGAGGGAGGAGGGGGTGGGGGTGAGGGTAAGGGTGAGGGAGGAGGGGTTAGGGTGAGGGTAAGGGTGAGGGAGTAGGGTGAGGGTAAGGGTGAGGGAGGAGGGGGTGGGGGTGAGGGTAAGGGTGATGGAGGAGGGGTTAGGGTGAGGGTAAGGAGGAGGGGTTAGGGTGAGGGTAAGGAGGAGGGGTTAGGGTGAGGGTAAGGATGAGGGAGGGGGTGAGGGTGAGGGCCGGAGAGGGGGGGGGGGTAGAATTCACCTCGTAACAGTAAAGAAAATAAGTAAAAAAAAAAAAAAAGACCTCACTCCTTCACCACGAGTTTCTCCCTTTAGATGAATTTTCTTGATTAAACAAAGAGGGAATCGTTGACAAGGTTGTATTGGCTGAAATAACGGTGATTTTTCCTAACTCTTTTGCTAGGAGGGGTTCTTGCTGCTAGGAGGGGCTCTTGCTACTAGGAGGGGTTCTTGTTACAAGGAGGGGTTCTTGCTGCTAGGAGGGGTTTTTGGTACTAGGAGGGGTTCTTGCTGCTAAGAGGGGTTCTTGCTGCTAGGAGGGGTTCTTGCTGCTAGGAGGGGTTCTTGCTGCTAGGAGGGGTTCTTGCTGCTAGGAGTTCTTGCCTAGGCGAAGGATTTATATAATTTTTTTTTTATATACTGCATCCTATCACCTTTTCACCTTATACCTGTCATAGATTTTCCTCTGTTGAATAATATCGTCAATGGCAGTAAAGAAAAAAAATGTGAAAAATGGAACTGCGAAAATCAGGCGAACCAAAATGAAAACAAAAAGATATTTTATCATCATCATCATCATCATCATCATCATCATCACCATCACAATTACCATCGTCATTACAACTACCATCCTCCTCCTCCTGCTCCTTCTCCTCCTCCTCTTCCTCCTGCTCCTTCTCCTCCTCCTCTTCCTCCTCCTCCTCCTCCTCCTCATCATCATCATCATCATCATCATCATCATCATCATCATCACCATCACCACCATCCTATTTCTCACAACCACACTGGGATGAACAATAACCAAAAGGCAGCAGAAGGAGAAATAAAACCGAGAAAACTACCAGCAAAGTGCCCATCGAATTGCCCCATATATTTATTTACACATCATTCAAGAAATCGATAGGGTAGGATTCTGATAATATTTTTTTCTCTCCATTTCTATGTCTTTTACTGACGAACACAAAAGTATATGATGTACTTTTGTATTTCTCGCAGGATCATTCTCTCTCTCTCTCTCTCTCTCTCTCTCTCTCTCTCTCTCTCAGCCTGCCCATCACAATTAATATCCCTGGCCATTCGGTTTCCATTCTTTTCCCTACCCTGCCTCCCCTCCTCCCCCCATCATCCATCCTCTCCTCCAACCTTTCTCCATTTTCTCTCCTTCCCTCTCTCCCTCCCTCCCTCCAACCCTTCTCCCTTCTCCCTCTCTCCTTCCTTCTCCCTCTCTGCTTCCCATCACTCCTATGTTTCCCTCTATTTTTTCTTTTGTTTTGATTCCTCTCTCTTTCCGTCCTCCCATCTCTATTAATTCCCTTCTTTCCTTTCCTCCATGTCTCCCTCCTTCCCTCCCTCCCTCCCTCCTGCCCCCTTTTTCCTCCCCCTCCCCCTTTGCTTGCTTCCCTTCGTTTCTATTATACGTTTCTCTTATTTTGTCCTTTTGTTTCTCTTCTCTTCTCCTTCCGTTCTCCTGCCTCTTGTTACTTCCCTTCCTTTCCTCCATTTCTCTCTCTTTCCTTTCCTCCCTCTTATCCCTCTCTTTCAGCCTCTCTCCCCTCTCGCCACGTCTCGTTATTCTTCGTCCCTTTCTACCTCCCTGTCTTCCTCCGTCCCTACCTATCAGTCTTCCTCTCTTCCTCCCTCTCTTCCCCCCACTGTGTCTCTTCCCTCCCATCCTGCCTATCCCTCCTTGCCTCTCTTCTCTCCCTGTCTACCTGTTTCTATGCCTCCAACTCTGTCACCCCTTCATCCATTTCCTCTCTCTCTCCCCTCACTAGCGGTACCTTCCCTCTCCATCTATCTCCCCCCAACCTCCACTCCCTTCCCCCACCACACACTCTGCTCACCCTGCACCTCCCCTCACTATCCCGCCCTGTCTCTCCCACCACATTTTCCTGCCCCTCACCATTACTCCCTGCCTCACCCCTCCCTCCCCACTACCTCCCTGCCTCCCCACTACCTCCCTGCCTCCCCTGCCTGTCCCAGCTGGCCGCAGTGGACGTCTGGCGGGATATTTACGGCCCCTCTACGCTCCCACTTACATTACGCCCCACTCACCCCTCTCCACCCCCACCCCCTCTCCACCCCTCCCTCTCTCCACCCCTTCCACTCTCCATCCTCCCCCATCTCCTTCCTCTTTGTCCCTCCCCTTCTTCACCCTTCTTTCCATACTTCCCCCATCTCCACCTCTCCCACTCTCCATCCCTCCCCCTTACCAACTCTTCATCCCTCCCCCACCCCTCCCCCCTCTCTATCCCTCCCTCCACTGACCCCTTCTCCTATCCACCCCTCCCCTACCCACCCTTTCCAGCCCTTCCCCCTCCCCTTCCCCCTATCCACTCTTCCACCAAGGAGATGACTGAGAGAAACCTGAGGGAGGAAATGAAAGGAAGGGTTGAGCAAGGAAAAAAGGGTAGGAGAGAAGAAGGGTGAAGAGAAGCAGTGGTGGAAGAGGGTGGGGGGAGAGGTAAGGGGTGGGGGAAGAAGAAAAGGGTGACGGGAGAAGAAAGGAGTGGGGGAAGAGGGAAGAGGTGAGGGGTTTAATGGGGAAAGAAGAGAGAAATGAGGGAAGAGGGAAGGGTTGGGGAAGAGAGGGAAGGGTGAGGGAGGAGGGAAGGGTGGGAGAACAGGGAAGGGTGGGAGAACAGGGAAGGGTGGGGCAAGAGGGAAGAAGAAAATGCTTGAGGGAGGCGATAAGGGAGAGAGGGAGAGGGAAGCGGAGGAAGAAGACAGGGGAAGGAAGAGTATTATAGGAAAGACTGAATGGAAAAGTTCCATTCTATAATACTTTATCTATAAGCTGCCAGTTTGAATAACCTGAAAGAGAAAGTAGTAAAGTGAATAATCAAATAATAACTAAGACATAACATGTATGGGTACGTTGAATTAACGGGGCGTCTGTAGACAGAGCGTGGAAATTGCACAGTGCAGACAGAGGAAAGGAGGGTAAAAGGGAAGGATAGGAGGGGAGGAGAAGGGAAGGAAAAATGAAGGGAAGGGAAGCGATGGAAATGAGTGGAACAAGAAATGTGATGGAGGGGAAGGAAGGAGGAAGAGACGAAACAGGGAAGAGGAATGAGGATACGGATGAAGGGAAAGGAACAGGAATGATAAAGAGGAAAAGGGGAAGGGGGAAAGGGATGAGGGAGGGAAGGGAAGGGAAGGAGGAGGGATGGAAAGACATGAGGGAAGGGAAGGAGGAGGGATGGAAAGGCATGAGGGAGGGGAAGGAGGAGGGATGGAAAGGCATGAGGGAGGGGAAGAAGGAGGGATGGAGAGGCATGAGGGAGGGGAAGGAGGAGGGATGGAGAGGCATGAGGGAAGGGGAGGAGGAGGGATGGAGAGGCATGAGGGAAGGGAAGGAGGAGGGATGGAAATATCGAGAAGGGAAGGAGGAGAGATTGAAAGGTATGCGGCAAGGAAACTAAAAGGACGGGACGGGAAGAAAAGGAAAGGAAAAAAAAAAGGAAAGGAAAGGAAAGGGAAGAGGGAAGGAAAGGGAAGGGAAGAGGGAGAGAAGAGTGAAAGAAGAGGGGATGGGAAGGAGGACGAAAAAGAATGAAAGCGAAAAGAGAAGGAAAGGAAGGATGAAGGACAAAGAGGTAGGAAAGGGAGCGAACGAGGAAGAGAAAAAGGGGGGGGGATGGAAAAGCTTGAAGGGGGGGAGAACGATTGGGGTAAGGAAGGGGTGAGAGGGGAAGGGGGAGGGAGGGGAGAGGAAGGGAGGGGGGAGAGGTAGGGGAGAAAGGGAGGGGGAGAGGAAAGCCACAGTCAAAAGCGGCTGGTATTTAATTCCCAGCCAGGTCCAATATTGGTTTATGTGTGGAACGAAACTGGGGAGGGGGAGGGGAGGGGGAGGAAAGGGAGGGTAGGGGAGGGGGAGAGTGAAAGAGTAAGAGGGGCGCGAAAAAGGAAGGGAAGGGTATACAGAGAGAGAGAGAGAGAGAGAGAGAGAGAGAGAGAGAGACAGACAGACAGAGAGAGAGAGAGAGAGAGAGAGAGAGAGAGAGAGAGAGAGAGAGAGAGAGAGAGAGAGAGAGAGAGAGAGAGAGAGAGAGACTACAACTACTAATTATACTACTTCTGATACCTGTAGTTTATTTCAAATCATCGGTTTTTATGGCCAGGTATCGAGTACTATAATTACTTAAAAAAAAAAAAAAAGGTCCAACTTAATATATTTTGAAGAATTTACGGGGACGATTTGATGCATTATTTATTACTCCACTACGAGGCGGTTTTATCTTGAAATATAGTCCCCTGTTAAAGATTATAATTCATTCTGAGGACCTGTTGTTGACTCTGGAACTTACGACCAAAGAATCCTGGAACTCACTGCCACAGAACCCTGGAACTCAACTACAGAATCCTGGAACTCACTGCCAAATAATCCTGGAACTCATTGCCAAAGAATCCTGGAACTCACTGCCAAAGAATCCTGGAACTCACTGCCAAAAAATCCTGGAACTCACTACCAAAGAATCCTGGAACTCACTACCAAAGAATCCTGGAACACAATGACAAAAAATCCTGGAACACATTGCCAAATAATCCTGGAACTCATTGCCACAAAATCCTGGAACTCATAACCACAAAATCCTGGAACTCAACAACTGAATCCTGGAACCCATAACAGAATCACAGACACCTGAAGAATCCTGGAACTCTCAGCCACAGAATCCTGGAAATCGCAACGCTCTTGAAACCCACAGATTTTACGACTTTATTCCTTATTTTCTTCGGTCATATAATTTTTTTTTTCCCAGGTCGACCGAAATGACGATGTGTTTTGGTTTTCCAGTATGTGCATTGCTTCTCATATTTTTCTGGCTATTATTTTCTGGCTATTTTTCTTGTGACTATTTTCCTGGCTATTATATTATTTTTCTGGCTACCATTTTATTATTTTTCTGGCTGTTATTTTATTCTTCTTCTGGCTCTTTTTTTATTATTTTTCTGGGTATTATTTTATTATTTTTCTGGCTATTATTTTATTATTTTTCTGGCTATTATTTTACTATTTTTCTAGCTATTATTTTACAATTATTCTGGCTATTATTTTATTATTTTTCTGGCTACCATTTAATTATTTTTCTGGCTATTATTTTATTATTTTTCTGGCTATTATTTTTTCTGGCTATTATTTTACTATTATTCTGGCTATTATTTTACTATTTTTCTGGCTATTATTTTATTATTCTGGCTATTATTTTATTATTTTTCTGGCTATTATTTTATTATTTTTCCAGCTATTTTTTCATTATTTTTCTGGCTATTATTATACTATTTTTCTAGCTATTATTTTATTATTTTTCCAGCTATTTTTTCATTATTTTTCTGGCTATTATTTTATTATTTTTCTGGCTATTATTTTATTATTTTTCCAGCTATTTTTTCATTATTTTTCTGGCTATTATTATACTATTTTTCTAGGTATTATTATACCATTTTTCTGGCTATCATTTTATTATTTTTCTGGCTATTATTTTTTGGTTATTTTTTCTGGTTATTTTCTTTCACTTGCCTCTTTTCTTGCTTTGCTTCCCTTCTTCTGGTTACCATTTACTTGCCTGTTATATTTTCAGTTGCTTTTCTTTCTTATATTTTTCTTGATCTTCTTTCTTATATTTTCTTCCTACTTATTTCTGGTTCATTGCTTTATTTGGCTTCCCTCAAAGAGATGCAAATTCACAGAACAAGAAATACATGAAACATAGGAAAGTACGCGAACTGCACAAACATAAGCATGACACACACACACACACACACACACACACACTAGACAAGAAACAAAGAAAATGAAAGGAAATTGAACGTAGACGAAACTGAACGAAAAGGGGTAAAAATGAATCAGAATTAGGGGGAGAGAAAATACTCCCATCGTACAGTATACTAAGCCATCTCTCTCTCTCTCTCTCTCTCTTTCTTTCTCAAAGATGCGCCGATGGAGGCTGGAATCAATAAGGTCGAGCCACAGGTGACTTACCGTGGGAACTTAAGCCGCTTAGGTCTGCCCACGGTAGGAGGAAAGCACACACACACACACACACACACACACACACACACACACACACACACACACACACACACACACACACACACACATACTGTACACATTTCGTAAACAGGTGGATCAATATTTCTGTCCGCGACTGTACTTGAGAAAGTTAAATGTCTTACTAACCCCTTCACGGTCAAGACAACTCCTTCATTCTACTCCAGCCAACGCCAGAGGATTATACACAGCTAAAAGTGATTAAGGGAGCCTGAGAGTGTTAACCCTTTCACTAAGAGACGATTTTATTTCGCTGTGTATATAAATCGTCCGGTGGTTTCAAGAGTTATATATATACCGGAGAGTTCCTACGCCTCTCAGCGTGATACGTCTTTAAGCTCAATAAAGTATCCTGACGTAGGGTAAATTACAATAAAGGAGGTTTACTTACTTGATTGCTTACGTACCTACTTACCTACTTACTTACTTACCTACAGTACCTACTTGCTTACTTACCTCCTTACTTACCTACTTATCTACTTATACACTTTCTTACGAGAGAGAGAGAGAGAGAGAGAGAGGGGGGGGGCGGATTAGTACACACACACACATAGCTACGTACAGTACATATACACATACAGTAAACATACTGTACATATACAGCTATCCATACAAATAATGTACTTAGAGATAATCACAGACAGGCACACTGATATTGATAGATATATAGAGAGCCAGGCTGATACGTATAGATCTATATTCGGACCGTCAGAGATAGACTGATAGATAAAGGGGAAATAGGAGAAGGAAGAAGGGTGTGGCCGAAGTGAGATAAGGGAGACTCCAGGCCAGATTGAAGGAAGGACGGAAGGAAGGAAGGAAGGAGGGAAGGAAGGAATCATGCTTAGAATGAAGGATGGAAGGAGCGAGGAAAGATGATGGCTAGACTGAAGGAAGGAAGGACAGGAGGGGGAAATGGAATGCAAAGGACGAATGACCACACTGGAAGATGGAAAGCTGAAATGAAGGAAAAATAAGAACGAACAGAAGAAATGCGGGAAAAGTAAACAAAGAAAATAAAGACCAGAATGAATGCATGAAGAACGCGAATGAGTGAGTGAACGAATGAATGGGGTGAATGAAAGTAATGAAAGAGGGAAGTGGGCGGAATGAGGGAAGTGGTGGAGCAGTGGTAATGAAGATGAGGGCAGACACTAGGTAGGTAAGCTGTGTGTAATGGAGACTCAGTGCACTAGTGGGAGCGTCAATATAACCCTACCCCGTCCCTACCCTCCACTCTCCACGACACTGGATCTCACAGTAACACACACATGCAGTACACGAAGATGGCTCTTACTATAAAACGAATTATAAACAGACATGGACAGTCACACAGAGGGAAGTTTTATTCTAAGTCTTATTATTATCAGTACTCCTTACATAACATAATATACTGTATATGTAAATAAATATGTAATGACACAAAACGTATTATATATATATATATATATATATATATATATATATATATATATATATATATATATATATATATATTATACACTCGTATATTCGTACGTATGCTTTTCTCGTATATACCTATATACAGGTATAGTCGTATACAGAGAACCCCCCTACACACACACAAGGCCTCACCCTCCCCTGCACTCCCTGCGGGCAATAAACCAACCAACCTGAAAAAGAAACAGAAACAGGACTTTAGTACATTTTATTACAAAGTTGGAACTGTACACGATATTGGGAAGCATCAATCTCAGAATTTCACATACATGGAATTTACCTACCATTTACCCATCACAGTATCTACCTATATCTATTTATCTATCTACCTATATACCAAGACTATCTATCTATATCCATCTACCTATATACCAAGACTATCTACCAATATACCAGTGTCAGAATTTCTCACACGTTTATCTTCCGTCTATCCATCAAGCTATCTACTTATCTATTACTATCCCTTGACGGTTTTCTATAGATTGGGGGAGACTTATTTAATTGGAAGACAGTTTGCGTTTTCTTCAAAGCAAGGGGGGTCTTTCCTAAATTAAATAAAACAGTCTGAAGATAGTAAGAGTAATGAAAAAAGTCACAGGAATAAAGGATCAATTTAAGTAAAAACAAGTAAAGAAGACGTATTCTAGGCAGCACAAAAGGCTTCCCAACACATTCTTCTAAGCGATTTATTTTGTCTATTTCGCCTCTTCTCCTGTACGTTATTTATTTCACCTTAATATATACTTAGTTTACCTTCACAACATACAAGGGGATACTGAAGTGTAATATGCAGAATAAATCGCCGAGAAAAAGGTGCTAAGGAGCCTTCTAAGCCTCCTAGGAAAAGACCCAAGACCCTGAAGAGCGTGGACAGAAAAAGAGGGGCTTGTGTTAGGTTGTGGTGATGGAGAATGAGGGTGTGATGTTGTGCTAGGTTGTGATGTTTGGTGTGATGAGTTGTAATCCTAAAGACTGGTTGTATGAGGGTTTTTTGTGTTTGGCTGTGATGTTGGTGTGTTGTAATTTGAAAAGTGGGGTTGTAAGAGTGGTTTGTGTTCGGTTGTGGTGTTAGTGTGTTGTGCTTGTGTTGTAATTATGATGAGTGTGGTTGCAAGAGTGAATTATGTTTGGTGGTGGTGGTGTGGTGTATGTAGTGTGGTGATGTAGCGTGGTGTGGTGTATGTAGTGTGGTGATGTAGCGTGGTGTGGTGTATGTAGTGCGGTGATGTAGCGTGGTGTGGTGTGGTGTGGTGTATGTAGTGTGGTGATGAGGCGTGGTGTGGTGTATGTGGTGTGGTGATGTGATGTGGTGTGGTTTACCAGGCACTGAAGTTATATAAAATTGTCTGAAGTGAAAACATGCCAGGATCCTGAAGACTGTGGTTTTATGAGTGGTGCTGTGTTAGGTTGTGGTGATGTGCTGTGTTATGCTGATGTGATGTGGTGTTGTGGTGATGTGCTGTGTTGTGTTGATGTGTTGTGGTGATGTGCTGTGTGGTTTTAAGAGTGGTGCTGCGTTAGGCTGCGGTGATGTGGTGTTGTGGTGATGTGCTGTGTTGTGGCGTGCTGTGTGGTTTTAAGAGTAGTGCTGTGTTAGGCTGTGATGTGTTGTGCTGTGTTGAAATCCTACATCCCGCAGTTCTAAAAGCTGCTTGTGTTAGGATGCAGTGTTGGCGTGGCGTGTTGTACCAGGACTGATGGGATAAACTTAGTACGATCAAGAACAACGGACGGTGTTGGTAAGAGTGGCTTGTGTTGTGTTGTGTTGTAAGTCTAAAGAGCTGTTGTAAAGGCTGTTTGTGTTGGGTTGCGGTGATGTGTTGTACCTAAAGAAATTCATCTCTTGATTAACTCCAGGGAAATGGTCAAGATCCGAGACTGTGCTTGTAGGAGTGGTGTGGTGTTAGGTTGAGGTACTGTGTTGTGCTGGGTCGTGCTGTGTTCTGTGCTGTGTTGTATCGGGCATCTGAGCGTGTTGGGGCCAGGTAAGAACACAAAACAAGGAGGTAACTGGACCGGCACACCTCACACTCATTGTATATTGCAGCACACGGGAGGGAAAGAAGAAATTGCGAAGGAGGAGGAGGAGAAGAAGAGAGGAGTGGGAGAAGAGAAGGGAGGGAGAAAAGATGAGAGGGAGATGAGAAAAGGAGGAAGAAGAGAAAGGAGGAACGGAAAAAAGGAAGGAGGCTGAATGGGAGGATACAAAAGGGAGAAGATAATAGAAAAGAGGATAAGAAGGAAGGATATAGGTTAAATGGTGAGGAAAGGGAGAGAGATGAGATGCATGGAAAGAAGAGAAAACAGAATGAAGGGAAGGAAGAAAGAGACAAGAGAAGAAAAGGTTGAAAGACGAAGAGAAAGCTGAATGGAAGGAGGAACGGTGCAGGAAAAGGGAGTGGAAAGACAAGGAGTGAAGAAAGGGAGGGAAGGAATTAAGAGGCTAAAGAAAAAGAGATTACGAGGAAGGGAGAGGAGGAAGAAAGAGAGGAAAAGCGCTGAGGAAAGAAAAAGAGAATAAGAGGAGGGAGGGAATCGAGAGGAGGGAAAGGGAGAAAGGAAAGAAAGGATATTTGAGATTGGAAGGAGAGGAATGAGAGGGGGATGAGACTGAGAGGGGAATGAGAGGGAGAGAGAGATATGGGTGGGTGGGCCGGAGAAAGGGAGGGGGATGAAGAGTGGGCTGGAAGAAGGGAGGGTGTAGGAAGAAGAAAGGATGGAAGGAGGGAAAAAGGGGGGACAAAATGGGACGAATGGAGAGAGAGAGAGAGAGAGAGAGAGAGAGAGAGAGAGAGAGAGAGAGAGAGAGAGAGAAAGAGAGAGAGAGAGAGAGAGAGAGAGAGAGAGAGAGAGAGTCTGCCAGCACAAGGATATTCACTTTCTTCCTACACATAAAATTCCTTCTCAAGAAACCTAACATTTTCCGGCCATTTTTACTACCAGGCTGCAGTGCTCTCTGAAAAACAACCCCTTCACGACCAGGACAACTCTGTATCACTCTCCTCTCTACCTCCAGACCATTTTATTCAGGGGATTAGATAAAATATAATAATAGGCAACACTACAGCCCTACACCCTTCCCACGGCACTTCTTCGTGACTAGCGCTGTGTTCTAGTGTTAATCCCTTGTTCTACCTCAGCGCTGAAGAGAGATGGCAATTTTAGGCTAAGTTGGAGTGAAAAGAGTATTTTTTTTTAGTTCAGGGGAGACTCAAAGGAAGAGAAATGGTTTTAATTTATATGAAGCTACTACTCATTCCTTCCCAGCTATTGTGAATGCGTGGGGGGAAGGGGAGGGGGAAGGGGAAGGGGAATGGGAATGGGAAGGCAGGGCTGGAGGGAGGGAGGGTGGGTGGAGAAAGAAGAAGAAGGATGGATAAGAAGGAAGGAAGGAAGGAAGGAATCAGAAAAAGGGAAGGAAGGAAGGAAGGAATCAGAAAAAGGGAAGGAAGGAAGGAAGGAATCAGAAAAAGGGAAGGAAGGATGGAATGATTAACAGAAAGAATGATGGAAGGATGGCAGGAAGGAAGGAAGAAAAAGGAAAGCAGGAAATAAAGGAGGAAGAAAAGATGCAAAGAAGAAGGGAAGGAGGAAGGAAGTGCAGAAAGAAAGGAAGAGATGAAGGATGGAAGGAAGGAAGAAAGAAATGAGGGAGGGAGGGAGGGAGGGAGGGAGTGGGTTGAGCCCTTCCATCAGAGAGGCAGCAGAGCGGGACAGCCACGCCTCCCCTCCCCTT